>NW_015506037.1:2088-2523 GCF_001515645.1 Sinocyclocheilus grahami | reverse complement strand
CAAGCGATGGAACTGTTTTCACAGGTGAGGACACAACTATTTCAACTAGTTAAGTGTTCTTATACATGTGTTTTTATTTGAATCCTACAAATACAGTACATACCATTCAAAAGTTTAGTTCAGTAAGATTTAAAAAATATTTTTGAAAGAATTCTCTTATGCTCACCAATGCATTTTTGATCAAAAATACGGTAAAACGTTAATATTGTGAAATACTGTATTACCATTTAAAATAATTTTTGTGATCAAGAAACATCAGTGTTGAAAATAGTTGTGCTGCTTAATATTTTTGTGGAAACTGATACAGTCTTCAGGATTTTTTGATTAATAGAACGTTCAAGAGAACAGCATTAATTTGAAATAGAAAGCTTTTGTAACATTTTAAATGTTTTTACTGTCACTTTTGATCAACTTAATGCATCCTTGCTGAATAAA
>NW_015506037.1:0-260 GCF_001515645.1 Sinocyclocheilus grahami | reverse complement strand
TAAGGGGGTCTGAATACTTTCCGTACCCACTGTATATAGCTATAGTTAGGTCCATATACTGTATATTTGGATGCTGACACAATTTTCATAATTTTGGCTCTGTATACCACCAGAATAAAATTAAACTGAAACAATCAAGATACAATTGAAGTGCAGACTTTAAGCTTTAATTCAAGGGGTTGAACAGAAATATAACAAAATGCTTAGTAGGACTTAA
Organism: Sinocyclocheilus grahami; assembly: GCF_001515645.1. Classification (NCBI taxonomy): domain Eukaryota; kingdom Metazoa; phylum Chordata; class Actinopteri; order Cypriniformes; family Cyprinidae; genus Sinocyclocheilus; species Sinocyclocheilus grahami. The sequence continues at coordinate 43 of NW_015506037.1, read as the reverse complement.
CCATTTTTATACTTTATTTTATACTACCATTTGATATTTTCAG
>NW_015506036.1:826141-827590 GCF_001515645.1 Sinocyclocheilus grahami | reverse complement strand
CCCCCCCCAAAAAAAAAAAAAAAAAAAAAAAAAACATTTCACTAAATTACTGCTTTTGTTCAAAAATACTTGCATTTTAAAGGTCACAAAGCAACACAACTGCACAAGGACATCAGTGCAGGGAAGTGTTGCAAGTTACTACTCTGTTGTCATACCAAATACACATACTCTGCAAAGTCTGCAGATGGTGCATTGAAACAAACAGAAGGATGAACTGCACTGGGTCGAACACTATATACTCCAGGAACCACTGGTAGAATGAGCCCAAGGGAGAAAAAGTAAAGCGCCAAGTTCGGTTTGACACAGTTGTTAGCCAATGTCAAGGCGGTAGGCATGGAGGACAACCAGAAAGATGGCAGCAAGGAGGAATTAGGAATTCCAGCGATATTACCAGCATCTGGAGAGCCAACACATCTGCAACATCTCAGCATGCCAGTTGATAAAGGACCCTGGAAGACCAGCTGACTGGACAGACCTTAGTGTCACAAGCAGACCTGAAAGCAAAGGCAGTACTGATAGAGGGGCAGATTCAATGACCTTAGCAAAAGAGCCTTAATCAACAGCATGGCTTAAACTACAGCGCTTACAACACTCCCTGCACTAGACGTACACATAGCATTACAAGACGAGTTATAAATATAGATGTCAAGACAAATAAATTAATACAACAACAAAAAAAACATCCTTAATTGCAAAACATACATTCACACAATGAGGATGGATATTAATGCATAATGGCATAAACAATCACCACACACAAAAGACAAATGGTAAACGGGCCCTCACACTCTGTAATTTATTAGTTGTATACATTTGATTGGTGGTCTCTTGCAGCCAAGATTCGGATTAAAACACCTACAAACAAGGCAACTGGTGATGTCAATGAACAAAAAAAAAAAAAAAAAACTAACGGAATTCAAGCAAAAAGTAAACGATTGCTTCAAATTAATAGGAGGAACATTTGTTAAAAAAAAATTAAATAAAATTAGAAAAAGACAAGATGCAGCAAGTGTTTTTAAAGAAAGATCAAGGAATGCAATAGGAACACAAAAAGTCCAAAAATAAGAACACCGCACAGGATAAGTAAAACATGTACTTATTACAAAACACGCACAAGTATGGGGGTCAAAAGAACAAAAACCCATGAAGGACACAAAATAAACTTGTCGTCAACAAGACGCTAAAAGCACGGAGAATAAAATCAACATACAACAAACTAAAAGGAGGTACAAAGACCATAAATAAAAACAAGGGACAAAATAAATTTTTAAAAAAAATTAAAAACTACTTAGTAGGGACACAAGTGAAAGCTAAATAAAAAACAATGGGGGGGGGTTAGACAATACAATGAAACAAGAGGCAAAGGCCAAAGGAGAATTCCCCTAACAGGCTCAGAGAGGGGGGAAAAACAGCCATAAATTAAAAAAAATTATACATAAGCAAAGAACA
>NW_015506036.1:825843-826130 GCF_001515645.1 Sinocyclocheilus grahami | reverse complement strand
AAGAGAATGTTGGTTTTGTGGACAACAGTACACCATAAAAATTTACAATTCACTTTATAAAACCAATTTTAAAAAAAAAATAAGGACATAAAATTGGGTTGCATAAAGGGGTTAGGAAGAAACATGTGGGTGGGGAAAAAAATAAATAAATTACTCCGCTCGATTGAATATATATATTTTTTTAAAAGAGCACATTAATACAACTGGTCAATGGCTTGGAATATAAAAGCAAATGCATTTTTTTTTTTTTTTTTTTTTTTTTTTTTTTTTAAAGGAAAATTTAATTA
>NW_015506036.1:823994-825748 GCF_001515645.1 Sinocyclocheilus grahami | reverse complement strand
TTAAAGGAAAGATCTAATGACCAAATATCATTGAATGGAAAAAAAAAAAAAAAAAAAAAATGTATAATACATTTGAACAGGCATAAATATGAAAAGATCACAAATACCAACATAAAATATATATATATATATATATATATTTTTTTTTTTTTTTTTACATTACAAAAAACGAACGTACATACTTGTGTCGGATTATGCAATCTAATGCACACAAACTCAAAAAAAAAAAAATCCTCGAAGAAATTTCAAATGCAGAAATGTTAAATTCATGCATTCATGACCTCAAGGTTAGATTGTAATGCTTTATTGGGTGGTTGTTCTGCACGCTTAAACTCCATCTGGTCCAAAATGCAGCAGCTACAGTTCTTACTAGAACCAGGAAATATGACCATATTAACCCGGTTCGGTCAACGCTGCTCTGGCTCCCTATTAAATCCAGATCATATTGTCACTGCAGTCACCCGGATCCAGTCTATATCCACCCCAGATGGTGGATCAGCACCTAGAGATGACCTCTACAGCCCTAAATGTGAGCGGAGATCAGGACAACTAGATGAGCCCCAGAGACAGATCCCCAATGAGGACCTTGTCTCCTAGACGGCCACCGGTACAAGACCACAATTTCACAGCCTGGAATTGAACTGCTGGTTTCGTCTGGCCAAAGGAGAACTGGCCCCCTGCCTGAGCCTGGTTTCTCCCAAGGTTTTTTTTCCTCCATTGTCACCGATGGCGTTTTGGTTCCTCTGGCTTGCTTAGTTGGGGACACTTAATTTCCAGCTATATCGTCGACTTTATTGCACAGACACCATTTAAACTGAACGGAGCTGGATGATGACAATCACTGAATTCAATGAACTGCCTTCAACTGAAAATTTAGTGTTTACTACTGTCAGTTTGCATTTTTGACACTATTTTCCCACTTAAATGCTGTAAAGTTGCTTTGACTATTTATATAGAGCTTTTAACAATACAGATTAAGGCGACTTGACTTGAAAGAACAAACGGTCAAAGTCAGAACGGGCAATGAAATTAATAGTGATCGATTACTTTAATCCAAAGTGCAAAGCACAATCCTGAACTTCCTAGTCCCATTACCAAAACAAAATCCTCAATTGGGTTATCAAATACTAGAACAAACCACAAAATCAAAAGTATACAAATGGAGAGGAAAAGGAGATATGAAACTAAAGAGTGCACAGATGACAAACTAGAAATCATACATCCACACTAACAAGAAGAGAAGACACCTTTACAAAATAAAGATTACTTCAAAAAAAAAAATCATAAAGACAGAGAATAGCAGCACAGCAGAAATGTGGAGATCCTTTGTAAACACAAATCTGAATCGGTTTATGGTTAATTTAACACCAATAAAAGCAACCATCTCTAAACCTTGTGTGCACATTAAGTCACCTCTTGCACAATTTCTTATCACCAAGTTTGGGGCTGATATCGGAGCTTGCGGTTTTTGTTTTGGATTTGCACCTGCAGGTGACCGACTACTCTGTTCCGCTCCTCAAACAATAAACCTAACTTTGGTTGATCATGATGCATTTAAAGATGGCCATGATCCCCCACAGCTTTTGAGAGTATAAATGGAGACCAAGAATAACAATTGGGGGATTGAAAGTGTAACCTATAACTTACCTTCACAGTTTGTCAGCCAAGTATGCAACAGCATTTCATAACATATATTTACTTAAGGTGTTGTACTTTTTTTTTTTTTTTTTTTTTTTTGAAAAAAAAAAATAATT
>NW_015506036.1:809542-823846 GCF_001515645.1 Sinocyclocheilus grahami | reverse complement strand
CACACAAGTATGCAAAAACATTTCATAAAATAAATTTTCTTAAGGTTTTTTTTTTTTTTTTTTTTTTTTTTTTTTTGCAGAAAAATAAATAATTTACGATCATGGGGGGAAAAAATGCATTAAATTTAAAATCCACACAAATTTAATTACTTAAGCCCCATTACCAAACCAAATGCTTCACAAATGTTCAGAGTCTGATTTAAACTCAAAATATCAAGTTCTTGAAAATAGCAGGCATGGAAATGCAAAAAGTAGCATTATGTTAACTTTGGTTTGAAACGACTTATTTTAAGCGCTGCATAAACAAAGAAAAAAAAGCCTTAGACAAGGGACAAAAGGAAAGGGTCATAAAATGGGTTAAGCTTTAAGAAAATCAAAAAGCATAAAACCTCTGATTTTTAAATTGGTTTTCAGTTTTAACAGGTAAAAAAAAACTGATAAAATTATTAAAATCAGTGCATCAAATGATCAACCAAACCTAAAGCTTTTAGCACACATGGCTAAACATTTACACTCCATTATTTCTAATCGCCAACAATGGGGCACCCCTAGATCTGGCTTTAGCTGCAATCTGCCCTGATCCTCAACAATTACTATACCTAGCATTGATCAATTAAAAGCTGCATTAAAGGCTGGCTGCATTCACCATTATAAAGCTTTTGAGGGAAAAAAGCTCAACCCTGTAAAGTGACCAATATGCAAAATAGAAACCACCAGTTACACATCCATTTCAAGTAGTTAAAATTACTCAAGAAACATTCTCGCCATTTCCAAAGGCCAAGTGCAAATGAGGCTAGAAGAGCTTAAATACTTGGCTTTTACCTGAATTGGCCTCATGGCAAGGTACAGGACAACAGCACATCCAACTCAAACTCCAAGCTGACCCGAGGACAATAGCATGATGTTAAAAGTGATCTTAACAGCATTGCATTTAAAAGGAGTTATTTGAATAGATTACTATTATATTTCCATATATTAAAGACTGCAAACATGCTTACTTGTGTGCTCTGGAAGAAAATGAAGTCGCCATGGCCTCTGGTAGACTCAACGTGTCCGTAAAACCAAAGATGGGTGGAGAGCAGCTTCTGGACTACAGAAGTGCAAAACCACTGTACCCATGTAGGGGGAGTGCATAGAAAACAGAAAGAAAAACAGAGTACATAATTAGGTGAGAAAAAAATATTAATACTCTTAAAGTGAATTATGTGCACTTGCCTATCTTCATGTAGCAATACGGATCCAGTCTGTATCCAGATTGGATAGTCACTGTAGACACCCAGATCTAGTCCATATCCAGACCAGATGGTGGATCAGCACAGACACTACCTCTACAGCCCTGAATGTCAGTGGAGATCGTGTCAACTACATGCACCCCAGAGACAGATCCCCTGCGAAGACCTCGTCCCTTCAATGACTATCAGCACAATCTGACCTGTGAGGCAGCCTGAAATTAAACCACACCATGCTGGTTTCGTCTGACCAGTGGAAAACTGGTTCTCCGGTCCAGTCTTTAGGTCATGTAATAGAGAGCCATTTAAGGTCAAATAACTATAGAAGAGCTTGTAGCATAACTATAGAAGAGCTTGTAGCATGAGACTTACAGGTAGACGCTGCAGTCACTAATGACAATGGACTTCCATTGAGGAAGGAGAATTCCAGCACATCCAGCTCCTCCAAGTTACCCATGGTACCTGTAGGACAACACAAACATAAAATTCCATTAGCAATTGAATGAAGCTCAAAAGTTATGGAACCAAAGATTGTTTTCTATTGTCCTTTTGCATTATCAGCTCACATGTTCCTGTTTAACACTGTAAAGCTGCTTTAACACAATATTTATTGTATAAAGTGCTATGTGTAATATATATATATATATATATATATATATAAGGGCTGGGCAAGTTAACACATTAATTGATTAACACGGACAATTATTTTAAATTGCGCATTAACGCAGTTTTTTTTATTATGAAAGTCTGTTGTTAGCTGGCTCTGAATACACATACAGACAAACGATGGGTCACAGGAGGGGTTGGATGTTGATCAGTACTGGCTTGGGATGAGCATAATCACGCGTCTCAACCAATGAGAGCATTTGGGGTGGGCCTAAGACCACAGCAGCGCTCACATGAAGCATTAACTACTTCATAAGTGGGAAATAGGACGTTTCCGATAGCACGTGAAGACAGCAGAGAAGCGCTCTCGCTCAGCACAGTGGAGTGCATCGTTTTGTTAACTTTGTGGTTTATTATTTTGAGTCATTTGGGGCGCGGTAACAAGGCCCTCTCATAATACATTTCTTTACAGATCTATAACTTCAGCCGCTCAGAAATGTTCACGCAATCATGCTGCACGTATCAGAAGTTCAGCGCTCCAACACTACATGTGTACCGCGCCTGAGCCCAACTGAACAGTGCTCTGGCCCACATCCAACTGAGCTAGGGATGGCTAAACGAACCATGCTCGAGCACTGCACGAAGCGATCACATTAGTCAAATGAAACAAGCTTTGGGAGTCAAATGCACTCGGGCACGATTAAGATTGCTTGGTCTATTCTCCCACATACACAAGTCTCTACCCGGCCGCACTCTGCTGCGTTGGGTTCCGCGATCATGCAGGTCTCTACTCGGAAGGTGCCTGTTATAATCGAGGCAGTAATGACATTAGCTCTTTCAAATTCAAAGGGAATCGAATCTGAAGATTCAAAATCAGCTTAATTAAGCTGGATTCAAAATTGATAGTTTACACTTGATCAACCATTCATCCAGCGAACATTAAAATCAGTATATCTTAATATTTGTATTATACCCTGGCCAAGGTCATAATAACGGTTAGTGATGATTTATTAAGCTACGAGCTACGTAACAATCTCAGCAAAGTTTTAACTTTAATGAATCATTGTCTTCTGTGGTGTATTTTAATGAAACAAGAATTTATTTGCCACGCTAAGGATACATTAACTAAAACTACCAAAAGCACACGCACACACTTCAGAGTATGAGAGTTAACGGAGTTTGACTGAAGTCCCAAAAGTCTAGTATTTACTCCTAGTTCTTAAACCGCACCAAGAAAATTCACAAAAGCAGAGATTTGGCTTATCTTTAGTTGCTTAAGATGGACAAAATATTCTACTTGCTTAAACTGGTGTTAAGTCAGTTTACTTACGTTTGCACTGGAAAGCGGGGGTTTCCTTTTCTGGCTGAGGGAGTCCGGCGTTGCTGATTGGCAGGCGATTTTCCTTTATGACATCTTTGGGATTCACTTACGATCAAAGATCTTCTGAGAGTCGGTGTTGAACGGCTTAGACCTTGAAGATTTAGGCAGGGTCACGAAGCTTCACGGAGTGTTTGAGAGTTCTGGATGGCCCAATCGCGTGATGGTGAGGGAGCACAAGTTGGAGTGCTATCAAACAAAGTCAAAAGAGCGCTGGTTATTGACATTGGGTTTTAAGCGAGCCGATTAAGTCCCAATCAGACGTGCTGCAGGGTGGAGCCACGCCCCATACAGTTCCTTTCCGTGCATAAATTAACATGATGCTTAGTCTTCCACATGGGGAATACCCCTGCAAATTTTGTTAACTTCAATAAAGTGTTGTACTACGAACACTGTATATCAAACCAACTTTTCATTCACACCAAGGTTCTGCGAATAAAACAAGCTTTTATTCCATGTCAAATATCAGGTATCTTGCATACACAATACATTTATAATAACTATCTATAAAAAGGGGTTATAAAACATTAAATTTCATAGGTTACAATAAACACATCAAGCATATACAAGACAAAGCATATTATTTGGGAGTATAGTCACCCTTTTATCCTTTAAATTGTCTTTTTAAAATCATCCATGCGAGTTTGTGCGCATTTCTTTGTCTGCAAATAAATAAAATAATTTTAAAAAGGTGTTGTTTTCTGGAATAGAGAGGAAAGGAATAAGGTCCTGAGGTCAGGGAAGTGTCACGCGGTGGGGATCTGGTGAGTTTCCCAGCTCAGAGTGAAGCTGTAAATCTGTCCATTTGATTATCTGAAATTGGTCATGTGTATCACGGGCCATCTGTTGCTCGAGTTAAACGTTATCACTGTTCCTTAGATCCTTTGTGTTTGCAGACCTGTAGAGCATCCTGTAAATGACCCTCTTCCTGTGTCTCCTACATGGATTTGAGCGAAGCTGCTCAAAAGGGGACAATCAACCATTTGTGGCTGACATGGTTCTAGAACAAAAGGGAGTTCTCTATCCTCCTGATTGGCTTAGGTTGTGCAAGAAGTTGAAGTAGAGGATGTCTTGCCATGTCCTCAGCTGGAATGTAGGATTTAGCGAATTCCAACATGACAGCCAAGTCGAATAAAACGTTTATAGTGATGGATTACCCAACCTATCTGATATCTGAGCTCAGCAGCAATGGATTTGCACCTGCAGGTGACTGACTCAACCCACTACCTAGCATTGATCAAAAACTGCATTGGAGGATCATATTCGCCAAGACAAGGCTTTTTGGGGACCATGGCTCGACCCAGTTAAGAGGGCAATATACACAGTGTTGTAAATATTAAGAATCACAGGAGGACTCACCTCAGCAGCAGTTGTTTTCCAGGAGAAATTATTAACACGGTCAGGACCTCACTGGAACGAAGCAGACAATTAAATACTACATTTGTAACTGATGCATCTAGAAGAGTAACAGCAACACTGTGAGCTGCTTGTGAAAATTAGATCCATCTGTGAGCTGAAGTGAGCCATTTATAAATGAAGTGAGATTAAAATATCTTGGAATTCTGTAGCACTGACAAAGCCAGATATGTGCTTTTTAAGATGTCCAGAATACCTGTAGGATGAGATCACAGATAAAACATTTAATAAATATTTGGAGTTGCAAGAAACTGAAACAAGAAACATTAAAGGGACAGTTCACCCAAATATTAAATCCCTCACCATCATGTCGTTCGAAACCTGTAAGACTTTTGTTCATTATCAGAATACAAATTAAGATATTTGATGAAATCCAAGAGCTTTCTGAGCCTGCATAGAAAGCAACAACTAACACATTCAAGGCCCAGAGAGATAGTAACAATGTCATTACAAAAGTCCATGTAACAGTGTTTAACCTTAAAATATATGAAGCTACGACAATAATTTGTGCAAAGAAAACAAATAGTGTAGTAATAGTGGTAGTTCCATTGAGTCTATGCAAGGTCAGAAAGCTCTCTGACTAATGACAATTACTTAATTTACTTCCGGTGAGCAAAGGTGTTGCTTTGCTCATGTTAGTCTTGACTGAGAGCCCGATTCGACCAGAGGACAGAGTGTTGCTACAGTTGGAATTAAGTCAGCTTTGGGATTCTGGAATTGACAGACAGAGGAGGAAAACAAATTCAGTGGGTGAGCAGCAAAAGGACATAGAAAATTAAGCATAGAGAACGGAACAAACAGAAATAGTGTCAAACAGACAAATATCAAGATGCACAGCAGACATGTGGAGCACGTTAATTAAACCCAAACAATAAGTCACAAGAGGTAAAATGACAAGCGGTCATCAATGCAGCCATGAATGAACAACCATTGAAACTCTTGTGCGCACATTGCTTTATGGATCTCTAACTTTTCTTGTCACTAAGTTTGGGGCACCCATCTATCTGATATCGGAGCTTAGAGGGATTGTAAGCTGTTGACCAAGTAAAATGACCAATTTGCACAATGCTGTAAATATTTTAAGGAAGGTTTAGGTCAAATCTTTAGAGGATTCTTACCTGGGCAGCTGTTGATTCGCCTTTGGCACAGTCAGATGCCTTTCACAACTCTAAACAACTCCTGTAAACACAGCATAAGACATAACACACAGCATCTTTCACAGTCAATATTACGTAAGGAACACATAAATAGAATGTTTTACAACAATGTCTTTATTAACAGACTTCACGGACTGTTGACAATTTGATGACATTTTAAAAAAAATAACATGTTATGCATATGCTGCTATAGCATAACTTGAGTCAATACACATTTGCTCTTATCAATTCCAGTTTGTACAATCAGGACAAAGCTGAGGATGTTGAATATCAAGGGCTTAACAAAAATGGCACTTTACTCGGATTAATTACATGCACAGCAATGTTTTGCAACCACTGCATTTGTTCTGTATCCGCAATTTAAACCATTATGATTCAGCACTGCTCGGAAGCAAATAAACCTATACAAACTTGGTGTGTATGAATTTCTTAATGTTACACACCCATTTCCAGCGACAACAAAGCATTTGAAAAGTGAACAACTTAATGCTCAAATTCACAGATCATTGGTGAATAAAAGAAGAATCAAGTTCCTTCAGAATGTGCCTGCATTGAGTCTTAACTGAAAAGCAGACAAAAAAAAAAACACGTGATAAACAATTATGGCAGTATAATTCACAATACATGCAGAATACTCTCCTCGGAGGCAGCTTCTCTTGATGCAGCTCTTTACATCAGAGTCAAGCTGTGCCTCCAACAGCACTCGCTAATGGGAAGAAAAAAAAAAAATTTAAAAAAAAACTCCTGATAGGCTCATATTCAAACTCAATATAAACCTTCTACTGGTTAGCTTGGAGAGCCTGATGTCCTGCCTTGACAAAAACTCACCTGCTTGTAGCTTTCTAGTAACACTTAGACCTTGATTAGTAGGTTCAGGTGTGTTTGATTAGAGTTGGATCTGAACTCTGCAGGACCAGTGTTGGCCACCCCTGGGTTAGATGTTTCAGTACCATGAAATGCACAACTATACAGGCATGGTAAATAATTACAGGAACAAAGTACAAGAGAAAAAGAAGCATAAAAACAATCACTCACGATTTCTATCGCCAGCAGATTATTCACTCTCCAAACTCCATCTTACACTGACAATCCTGTGAAGTTTCAGCTTGTGAGCATTTATACTCATGGACACAACCATTGAGGGGGATGCAAGCAACCAGGAATTACATTCAACAAATAACCAAATCTCAAGATTATAAACTTTGTACATGCATTAATCCACAAATTATTATTTAACAGCCATTTATGCATAGTTCAAGTAATAAAAAAAATGTTTAATTAAAAATCGATTTTATCCACAAGTTTGGTTTCTCCCACATCCCATGATGCACCAAAGCAAGCTTATTTGAAACCAGCATAAATAGGAAAAATGCAAAAAAAACATAAATACCAACAAGAATACATACTATGAAGCAAAACAGAAATTTATACAAAGAGGAATAAGAACACAAAGTTAAATTAAAAAGGGACATAAAAGCAAAAATTACATAATGTCATAATCCTAAATGCTGCATATGTGCAGATTGCACAAGAACATAAATACAGAAAGATGCACAAAATGACTAATTAAAGCCAAAACTCAAAAAGAATTATAAAATGCTAATGGTCACATAATGAAGATATACAAACTTAAAAGCAAAATTACAGAAACAGACATGCACTAACATGCACACTAACAAGAACAGAACTGAATCTTTTCTAAGGCACACAGAAGCAATCAGCACAATAAATATGGACTACCTTTAAACAAGCATAACTTGTTAATGATGGTTTACTAAATTAACCAGTAATCAACTACACCTAAAGGGTGCACACTGTTAAATATATCTAAATTTGTTTTAACTAAGTTTGGGGCTCCCCGTCTATCTCAGAAGTCACGCCCACGGACCGTTGGCTGAATGTCTGATGCATACGGCACACAAAATTGGAAACACTTCAGGAGTTTCAAAGTCGTCATTGGATTGGTTGAATTATACAGGATTTCCGGGAGACGTGTGTGTCATGTTCTTTAACATTCCGCCTGGAAACAAATATGCTGTGATTCCAAACCCCCTCATGGAATAAAGCCGTCATGTTTATAGCTGTGGCAATGAGCACTTATTAGGATCCCCTATATGCTGGTTTTCAAAAGTATGTGAAATATGTAACATTCGCGGCATAGACTTCAAAATACGTCCAAGAGTTTTACACACCGGTCTGTTATTGTGGGGACATTTCACACCCATAAACATGACGTGGCACAAAACAAAATGTGATTGGTTGCTTTATCTGTCAGTCATATGGCCTCTTGGGCAGTCCTTGGCCATTCAAAGTGACCAAAGTTTTCAGACTTTCTGCCATCAGTCTGAAGGTCTGGCTACATGAGACTAGGTTGAATCCTGCTCTATATATGACAGAAGAAGTTGAAGCACTATTCTCCACGTTTCCAAAGGCCAAACACAAATGAGGCTAGAAGTGCTTGGAGTACTTAATTTGAAAGTGCTGGATGATGCTAAATGTAAATTCAGTAAGATTATTCACATCAGCACTAATGATGTCCGACTTCGCCAGTCGGAGATCACTAAAAATAACATTCAAGAGGTGTGTGAACTTGCAAGTACGATGTCAGACACTGTAATATGCTCTGGTCCCCTCCCTGCTTACCATGGTGATGAGATACATAGACATCCAGCCATTGAGTGAAGACAGTCCGCTAAGTGGTGCCCGCAGAATAACATAGGTTTCATAGACAATTGGACGAGTTTTTAGGGCAGACCTGACCTGTTGAATAGAGATGGTCTTCATCCCTCCAGGGGTGGTGCCGCTCTTCTCTCTAGAAATACGGCACATAGTCTTAGAGTTTGTACTTGACCAACTGAGGCCTGTAGTGTATTGAGTTGAATACACCCATAATAAACTCAAGAATAAGCACTGTTGGGGTACTCTGGGTTAGATTTTGGTTGGCCAATTAATTGTCCAAAAGACACCTGTGTAACGTTTATTATTATTTATTAGCTCTAAAAAGGGGAATATTTATGACGAATTATAACTGGTTATGATTCATAATAAATATTTAGATTATATCTTCGAATTAACTGTAGCAGAATCAATATTACAATTATTTGATCTGTCCGTCCACCGAGCAGACAATATAATCATTTATCAATTCAAGGAATATTTATTTTCTGGCCACGGAACAATAAACTGTCCTTCTTTGTACAGTGCTAGCAGTAATTCTTAGCCAAATGTAGCAAAGGTTCAAACATTCATTGACTTGGAACTGTGAACAGTAAACAGAGACAATTCGTTGTGAATATAAGAGATTTAATAAAATGAAACTATATCTAACATATAACTAACTAAAACATATATACACAGAATGAAACAAAGTAAGGAAAAGATAGAGAATAGAAAAGAATGGCAGTATTTCACATCACTTAACCACAACCATGGAAAATCATCTGACCAGAACTGTAATTTATATGCAAATGTCAAAAGGCTAAAAGGGTCTTTTAAGCCATAAACAGTCCAACGCTCCTGCATGATCCTACGCAGATGCCACACCTGTGTTAACAGAGTTTGTGATTAGGTTATTGCACAGTAAAACAAAAAGAAGAACTGCCCATCGTTGTCCCGACTTTTATTTGTGTTATTTGAACAAACACAACAGGGCCCAGTTCAGGAAGCAGACAGATTGGCTAAACTGACCGTCTGCTAGCCGCCTCACGTCACAGAAGTCAGTTAATTCTCAGCACATAGAGACTCTTTCACCTAGATATCATACTATAGAGACTGTGTCTGTTCTCCGAACTAGCAAATACAAAAAACGTCCAAAACAATTTAAGTGTAACAATTTAATTGATGTTCAACAAATAAAAAAATAGATATAATACAGATAAACAAATGATAAAGCTTGGCTTAATGAATATTAGATCCCTTTATACAAAAGCACTTTTTGTAAAAGATATGATCACAGATCATAACTTAGATGTGCTCTGTTTGACAGAAACCTGGATAAAACCAGATGATTACATTATTTTAAATGAGTCTACCCCCCAACATTGCTGTTATAAATGTGAGCCGTGTCCAAAAGGCAAAGGGGAGGTGTTGCTACAATTTATAACAATATTTTCAGTATTTCTCAGAGGGTGGGCTTCAAGTATAACTCGTTTGAAGTAATAGTGCTTTATATAACATTATCCAGAGAAACAAGTGTTAATGATAAACGTCTCAGGTTACTTATGTAACCATGGTTCCCTGAGTAGGGAACGAGACACTGCGTCCTCTAGGGGTCGCTATGGGGAACGCCTCGTCGTGACTCATGTCTAAAGCATACATTGAAAAAACACCAACTCGTTGGCCGGCGACAGCCATGACGTCACTACCAGTGCAACTATAGTATAAATAGGCGCCGGGAGCACACATCATTCACGTCTTCGTCTGAAGCTTGCGTCTGCAGCATGGCAAGAAACCTAGAGGACGCAGTGTCTCATTCCCTACTCAGGGAACCATGGTTACATAAGTAACCCGGGATGTTCCCTTTCATGGGAACTTCTATGCTCGAAAGAAGGCCTAATCTAAACAGGGCGAGAAGCAGTCAGTTGAAGTTGAAGGACAGTGCATAACCAGAGTTGGACTTTGTTCTGGCTTCTGGGTCTGTAATCCCTAACCTAACCCTAACCCTAACCCTTTCGTCAGTGGGTCGATACCAACGTATCGATAAAAAAAACTAACAAGAAGCATGAAACCTTACCAAACAGAGACTTCAGTTTCAACAAGGGTTAGGAAAAGTGCGCACGCAAAGGATTATGGGTAAAAACTACCATTGTGAGAACTAATGTTCCAAAACATGGGATCCCATAGCTCGCAAACTCTTTACTTGGGGTTTATGCGCCCAACGGTCGTCCTTGTTAAGGATAACGTCGGTTTGGTTTTTGCATTTACCTTAGGGGTGAAAGCTGGTAGAAGCTTGGTGTGTGTTTCGGCATGTATCCGCCAGCTGGAATCTCGACCTAGCCTCTTAAAAATTGTTCATTTAGACTGGTGAACGGGGGGTTAGGATCACCCTTTGGGGTGTCTCTGGTCCCTTTGGGGGTCTCCGGGTCACTGAGGTGTCACAATGATTTCGTGCCTACCTGGTGTCCGTGGCCCCTGGAGTTTTCGGAGACACCTTGGGCAAAATCAGCAGGGGAAATTGGAAGGCGACGACTAGCTCGTGGCGGACCTTTTTTCCTGGGTCTTCGGACTCGGCTGGTTTGGGCAAAGGTCCTTGGGGACTCCGGAGAGACTCGGACTCTGTCTGATATCTCGGGGGTTCTGCAGGACCTGATCTCTGGCTTAGCTGGAGAAGGCCCCACCAAAATCGGCAGGGGTGATGGGTGACGTTCGACGTTCACAACTCGACTTTCGAAGTCAACGTTCGCATCTCGAATTTCGACGTTCAAAACTCAACGTTTGACGTTTGCATCTCGTCGTCGACGTTCACGTCTCGACTTTCGTCGTCGATGTTCGCGTCTCGACGTTCGTCGTCAACGTTCGCCATCGACGTTCGCGTCTCGACGTTCGATGTCGACTATCGATGTCGAGGACACGCATCGACTTTCGTCATCGAAGTTCGCTTTTCGACTATCGATGTCGACTATCGATGTTGAAGAAGCGAATCGACTTTCGTCGTCGATGAACGCTACCGACTTTCGTCGTCGACGTTCGCATATGAACTTTCAAAGTCGACTTTTACCGTCGACTTTTGATATCGAAAGTTCGCGAATCGACTTTTACCGTCGATGATCGCAAAGCGAATCCCGTCAGCGACTTTCGTCAGTGGGTCGATACCAACGTATCGATAAACAAAACTAACGAGAGGCAGGAAACCTTACCAAAAAGAGACTTCAGTTTCAACAACGGTGAGGAAAAGTGCGCACGCAAAGGATTATGGGTAAAAACTCTAGTTCCTCACCATCATGAGAACTAACGTGTCAAAAAATGGGTTGACATAGCTCGCCAACTCTTTACTTAGGGTTTATGCGTCCAACGGTCATCCTTGGTAAGGATGATGTCGGTTTGGTTTTGCATTTACCTTAGGGGTGAAAGCTGGTAGAAGCTTGGTGCGTGTTTCGGCATGTATCCGCCAGCTGGAACCTCGACCTAGCCTCTTAAAAATCGTTCATTTAGACTGGTGAACGGGGGGTTAGGATCGCCCTTTGGGGTGTCTCTGGTCCCTTTGGGGGTCTCCGGGTCACTGAGGTGTCACAATGATTTCGTGCCTACCTGGTGTCCGTGGCCCCTGGAGTTTTCGGAGACACCTTGGGCAAAATCAGCAGGGGAAATTGGAAGGCGACGACTAGCTCATGGCGGACCTTTTTTCCTGGGTCTTCGGACTCGGCTGGTTTGGGCAAAGGTCCTTGGGGACTCCGGAGAGACTCGGACTCTGTCTGATATCTCGGGGGTTCTGCAGGACCTGATCTCTGGCATAGCCGGAGAAGGCCCCACCAAAATCGGCAGGGGTGATGGGTGAAGGACGACCCAGTCGCCAGCTGAACCCTAAGCCCTGAGTTTGTCAGAACTCTGCCGATTTGGGCATAGAGACGGTTGGGGTCAAACCCAACAAGATCCAGCTCTGATCCAGAGTATGCCCCAAGATGAGATCGATATGCTGCAGACTCTTCTCGGGTGACCTGGGCAACCTTGCGGTGTTAACAAGAGGTCACTTGGGGGAGTGGTAAGTATCCAGCCCCCCTGGGTCCACTAGGACAGCACGCAGGGACGGTGGTCTGGGGCTAACAGACCTTAATTGGAGCCCAGTCTTTTACGGGTGATTAGCACCTTCCACGCAACAGCACATTTGCACCAACACCCCCACACACTGACTCTGTTCTTCTTGGTTCCTGGAAATCATCGATTCTTGTCCTTTTGGCAAGCCTTGATCTCATCGATTCCACTTGTTCCTTCTTCCGAACTTCTCAAATGGATTCGACTTGTTCCTTCTGCCGGACTTCTTGAATATATAACTCGGAATAGTTTTCTTGTTTTGATATTCTTCCTGATTGAAAAATCAATTAGATTTCTGCGGTAGTTTTTTCAACTAAAAATATTACACTTTAGAAAAAAAACTAATCGAGTTCTGGGGTAGTTTATCAACAAAAAATGTCCCTTTTCAGATAAACCAAAATCTAATCGGCTTCTGCTGTAATTTTTCAGCTAAACATTTAACTTTTTAGAACCCATTTAGCAATTGACAATAAGACACTCGCCTGGGACTATTCACCTAAGGCGGGTCGCCTCAGAAGAGGGTGTCTAGTGTTGAAAGAGCCGAAATACCCGATGAATCTGAGGTACATTACTGAAGAAGTGTCTTACAAATTTCCCTCACATAAACATGCCTGAGGGAGTAGGAAAAATAATGGCCGATAGATCAAATGAAAAACAAAAACCTTGTTACAAAAACGATCTAAATCTAGCCCCGACCCAACACTTATGCTAAACCTATCATTCGTAGACCTATGTACCTGAAACAGAGACTCACCAAACCTAGTGACCAATGCCTAGACAGGCTAATCTCTATCTAAAAAAGCCATTAATAATATTGTTTTACATGCAATCCATCGGTTCTCAAATCTTCCTCGATTTCAAACAGCACTCACTGAAGGAACGTGATGCTGGATCAGGATTATCAGGCAGTGACTTTCGAGTTGCAGTTTTATTCGCTGGTCCAGAGAAAGTTCAGCCAAAAACTTTGCTTCCCAGATCCAGTTGATTTTCGGATCTAACATCAAACCAACAATCGCACTAAACCCAACCATTATACCCATATGGAAACTAAACCTAGTGCTCCAAATCTTACTAAAATTCGAATGTCCAGGGGACTGTGGCAAAGTCAATAACAAAGTCAACAATGACATCAATGGCAACAATGGCAAAGTCTGCCTACCAAAATCAATATCGATAGATCAAACAAACGACAAGGACCTTGTCACTAAAAAGATCTAAATCTAGCCC
Source organism: Sinocyclocheilus grahami (assembly GCF_001515645.1). Lineage (NCBI taxonomy): Eukaryota > Metazoa > Chordata > Actinopteri > Cypriniformes > Cyprinidae > Sinocyclocheilus > Sinocyclocheilus grahami. Next base: position 810,086 of record NW_015506036.1, on the reverse strand, counting down.
CGAACTAACACTTACCCAAAACCTACCATTCGTAGAACTATGGACTTGAAACCTAGCCTTCCCAAACCTAGTGACCAATGCCCAGACAGGCTAATCTCTATCTAAAATAAGCCAATAAGAATATAGTTTTACATGCAAACCATCGGACCTCAAATCTTCCTCAACCTCGAGCAGCACTCGCTGACGGAACGTGATGCTGGATCAGGATTATCGGGCAGTGACTTTCGAGTTGCAGTTTGATTCGCTGGTCCGGAGCAAATTCAGCCAAAAACTTTGCGTTCCCAGATCCAGTTGATTTTCAGATCTAACATGGCAACGTCTGCCTACCAAAATCAACATTGATAGATCAAATAAACAACAAGGACCTCGTCGCTAAAAAGATCGAAATCTAGCCCTGAACCAACACTTACCCAAAACCTACCGTTCGTAGACTTATGGACCTGAAACCTAGCCTTCCCAAACCGAATATTCAACGCCCAGTTAGGCTAATCTCTTAGAAGGGAACAAAACAAAACCAACAGGAATATCCTTTTCTCAATCTCCC
>NW_015506036.1:799825-809081 GCF_001515645.1 Sinocyclocheilus grahami | reverse complement strand
CTGGATCAGGATTATCGGGCAGTGACTTTCGAGTTGCAGTTTTATTCGCTGGTCCAGAGAAAGTTCAGCCAAAAACTTTGCTTCCCAGATCCAGTTGATTTTCGGATCTAACATCAAACCAACAATCGCACTAAACCCAACCATTATACCCATATGGAAACTAAACCTAGTGCTCCAAATCTTACTAAAATTCGAATGTCCAGGGGACTGTGGCAAAGTCAATAACAAAGTCAACAATGACATCAATGGCAACAATGGCAAAGTCTGCCTACCAAAATCAATATCGATAGATCAAACAAACGACAAGGACCTTGTCACTAAAAAGATCTAAATCTAGCCCCGAACTAACACTTACCCAAAACCTACCATTCGTAGAACTATGGACTTGAAACCTAGCCTTCCCAAACCTAGTGACCAATGCCCAGACAGGCTAATCTAAAAAAAAAAAAAAACAATAAAAATATAGATTTACATGCAAACCATCGGACCTCCAGACAGGCTAATCGCTATATAAAAAAGCCAATAAGAATATAGTGTTACATGCAAACCATCGGACCTCAAATCTTCCTCAACCTCGAGCAGCACTCGCTGACGGAACGTGATGCTGGATCAGGATTATCGGGCAGTGACTTTCGAGTTGCAGTTTGATTCGCTGGTCCGGAGCAAATTCAGCCAAAAACTTTGCGTTCCCAGATCCAGTTGATTTTCAGATCTAACATGGCAACGTCTGCCTACCAAAATCAACATTGATAGATCAAATAAACAACAAGGACCTCGTCGCTAAAAAGATCGAAATCTAGCACTGAACCAACACTTACCCAAAACCTACCGCCCGTAGACTTATGGACCTGAAACCTAGCCTTCCCAAACCGAATATCCAACGCCCAGTTAGGCTAATCTCTTAGAAGGGAACAAAACAAAACCAACAGGAATATCCTTTTCTCAATCTCCCCACTTCCTGGTCCTCCACATTCTCAGCCCAACGCCCAAATAGGCTATTCTCCTGGAAAGGAGATGGATCAAGGCTTTCCTGGTATAGTCTATCAGGCGTAGGCCCGTGCACGCATCCTCAGTCTCCCTACTCCAAACCTTCCTAGACGGGTGCTAGGTCGGGGGGAGCTGTTGTAATTTTTCAAAACCTAACCCTTGATGTATTTTAAAGAGTTGGCAGTCAACATTAAAACTGATATTCTTCATTCTTTATGACAAATAAGATAATGTGAATTACAGAATGTAAAACGTTTTTAAAATGTATCTATTGCGGTTTACAGCGTTTATTATGAGGGGGTAGAATCCACATCTCAGTACTCACTACTCAATACTCATGAGTACTTTTAAATAGGCTACTCTTTTAGTCTTACTCAAGTAGTTTTTTGGACAAGTATTTTTACTCTATTCACACTACATTTTTTGGAAGGTAATGGTACTTTTACTTGAGTATATTTTTTCAGTACTCTTTCCACCACTGTTGACAATACAGGAATTTCATTATTTTACTCATTACAACAATTAGCTCAACTTTGTATTCAATGGAAACAATTCTAACCTAATTAGTGGAACATATATTTGTATACACAGGAATTGTAAGTGATCACAACAATTCTTTACCACCATCTTGGTATTCAAAATTAAAAACATTGGCCCATACTCTTTGTGGTGAAATGTTAATGAGTCCCACTGATACGCAGTGGACATTGTATGTTTCCTGGCTAGAAACTTGGTAAAATTCTCCAACTTCAATTCTTAAAGTTGGAGAATTTTTGAAAAGTTTGTTTTTTGGACCATGAAATGGTGTTAAGGTATTGCATGTTGATTGGTGTACAACATTTTAAAAAGCTGATGGTGATCTTTGATTAGATGTTTAAGAGATACAGTCATGCCATCAGAAACCCCTGGAGAAAAGACAAAGTTGATTATTCGCAAAAAAATTCCAGTTTCTATTGTCTTGGGGCACCACATCACCAAAAAATAATGGGGTATTCTTAACAAGACAGAGAGTTTGAATATAATTCAGACCCAAACTGTTGTTACTGAGTTACAAAAGATTATTTGCATTTAAAACATATATGTCTAATTCAGTAATTTTGCTCTCAGCTCCTTAACTCTTGGTGACTCCTTGGTTTTCCCTACATCAACCATGTAGATTGTTGTCTGAATGAAAGTGTAAAAATGAAGGAGTGCCTCATCATACGCTAAATTAAAAACAAAATGTGCTTTAAATAGTTCATCGAATGCACCGAGGGATGTATCCGACTGACAGGGGACGAGATTCTTATTCAGAGCTATGTAAAAGTGCTCAATCTGGTTGCGGTTCCTGCCAACAGCAAGGAGGTATGGCTGTCTTCCTTCTCGTTGCTGAAGATGTTGTTCAAGGCTGGTACGAGACTACAAAGAGACAGATGAAAAACATTCTACAAGATGCAGTCACATAATAATGAAAAAGAAAAACATAGGAACAGTGAATTCAGGAAGATTTAAAGCAGTCACATTCCTAGTCTCATTACCTTCTGATACACCACAAGCCTGTTTATGGCATCTGATGCACTGATTTTTGAGACCTTCTTTCCAGGTGATGGTGGAAGTAGATGGAGCAGCAAAAGCAATGTTGCCATGTCACTGTCCCAGTCTAAAATTCAGATATAATTGACAAGGACTTATGTTTTTGTGAAGGCATCACTTATGCTTTGAGGCTACCAATTTAAAGGATTACACAAATAAATGAAGTTGAGAAAATAACATCTTACCAGAACAATGTTCACTATCTCTCTGGTTATTTGCTGACAGTAGAAGTGAGCACACAACAGCAGTTGAAGTCAAGCCTATGGCTTCTTCAATGATTTTTGCCTTAAAAGTGGTATCCCACATTTCAAGCAACTTGGATGATGTTTCGGGACTGAAGAGTAGTGAGAAGTCTTGATTCACCTGTAATTAAAAAAAGCATAAATAAGAATTCTTAATATTGCCCATTACTCTTTGAATAAGCTGTTTGAATCTCCAAACTTACAAGTCCCTTAGTGTTTAGAAATGTAGGAAAGGTCTTCAGAATGTCTGTCGTCTTGTTTGGGTCATGAACAAGCCTATGCCTATAGTGAAAAGTCTCCCTCATTTTGAGTAAGATCTGTGCTTCATCTGTGGAATGAGTAAGAAAGGCAATTGCCTCTCTTAAAGTGTCCTCATCCTGCTGCTCAAAGCTGGAACATCTGTTCCAAGAAGGTCCACTCAAGCCAGTCTCAGTTCTTTTGAAGATGCTAGGTTTATTTCGCTTCTTGGCGTTCCTCTGAACAGTCTTCAGTCGCCATGCAATGTATCCAGTCCCACTGTCTGTGTCATAAAAATGTTCCTATGGCATTTAAAAGAACATTATAAGGTTCATTATTCAAAGGGACAATCTAGACAGCTACAATATACAATACACAAGTTAAGGATACTCACATAGCCTTTTTTTGAAAACGGATCCTTTAGTGATGGGAAAAGAGTCACAACACCTAGAGCATACGTCTCTTTCTGGTTCTTTGTGGGAATTCTCCTTAAAAAGCACAGACATAGACTATATATAAGCAAAAACACAAAATTCATGTGTACAAACATGACAGCAGGTATACAAACAGCACCAGGAATATACACAGTTACAGTAACATTCACACACATGCTGGGGGCACAATATTTCACCCCCGGCCAGAGAGGTGGAAGCTGTGGGTCTGGTCCCTGAGGGGAATAAGTTCCTAAGTGAGGGTCTCTCAGCTGATGTTGTAGAGACCATTCTCAATTCTAGAGCTCCTTCCACAAGGAACTGTTATGCTCTAAACTGGAGAGTATTCACTTTATGGTACAGAGAGCATAAGTTAGGACACAGGTAACTGCCCAGTGGATTTAGTGCTGGAGTTCCTTCAAAACAGTTTTCCTGCCAGTTTTCCCCATCCACACTTAAGGTGTACATGGCGGCCTGCCTTCCACACACCAAGTGGTGTGTGGAAGGCAGGTGGTAAGTGGTGGTTCTTTGTCCCTGTCCCTGGCACCCTTCAAGCCCGTGGATGCTGCATATGCTAAGTGCATCACTTTTAAGATTACACTCTTGTTGACAATCACTTTTATAAAGATCAAAAAGTCAGTTGCCTGCTCCTGCTTGGAGTTGAAGGGTGAAAGTTATTCTTCACCCGAGACTGGGTTAAGTATCTAAAGTACCCACTAATGTGACCCGGTCCAGGGTCCTTCATGCCTTTCATCCTCCTCCTCATGGGTTGGTGGAACAAGAGATGCTACACATTATATATTTTGTGAGGGCCCTTGAAGTTAATGTTCAGATGACCTCTACTAGAAAGACTGAAGAGTTGCAGATATGTTTTGGGTCCCCTAAGAAGGGCTGGCCAGCTAATCTATTAGTGGATTGTAGAGGCAATTTCTATGGCTTATGAGGAACACGACCTGCCTTTGCCTCTTCAAGACAGAGCGCATTCCACACAGGGTATGAAATCATCTAAGGCTTTATTTTCAGGGGCATCCCTCTAAGACATTTATGATGTGGCAGGTGGGTCCTTCCCGCATACTTCTATAAGATTTTTTTAGCCTGGACATCCTAGTTACGAGGTCTCAGGTGCTCATGTCCCGAGTTGTGCCCAAGCAGCTTCACATTAGAACACATAGAACATTATGTGGGATATTTTGTCATTATGGCATAGTGGGTATTTAGTTCCACAAAGTGTTGTCATACAACTCAACACGAGTTCCCTCGAAAGGGAACATCTTTGGGTACGACTATAACTCCTCTTCCCTTTGCCATATTTTCTGTGTGCCTGGGAGTGGCTTGCTTCATCCTATCAGAAGCTAACTCTATTGTGATGCCAGCTTCACTTTGTAGCTTTTGTATTACGCTGTCATGCCTATGAGTATTTAAGAGCAAATAAAAAGCAGTTTTACCCATGCATTTCCACCATATGTCCAACTAAAATGTTGACTAGGACTCGTCTCATTTCACTTGAAAGTGTATTTTTGGAACTGTATTCAGCAAGGACAGCATCTCCTCCACTTGTCTGCTTTAGGGCACTACGAACCATCTTCAAAAAAAAACATGATACATCAAAATTTTACTAACTTAATGTATTTAAAAAAATAAAACATGTACTATATTTAAATGAACAAGTAACCTCTTTTGCCTCAGCTGCTGCATCATGTCTCTTAGATTTCTTGTAAGGTCGTTCTGGCATTTGGTCAAGTTCATATGATGAATGACTAAGTGACAAAATGTCAGTCCAAGAGTTGCTTGTTGCATCTGATAACATTTCTGAAACACAAGAACCTATTACAACATAAATAACAATTTATTTGTTACACAACAGGAATCCAATGCCATACTCGACCTTCATTCTCTCTTCTAACAATAATGAGCGACGTATCAGGTCTCGCATTGAGCACATCTTGTAAAATGTCCTCGTCTATCTCAGTTTCAGTGTCGTCATAAATGTGTAGATTTGTCTCAGGTGGTAGGCCAAACCTACTGTGGACTAAAAATAGACAGCATTTTATGTATGAAATAGAAACAACAAACAAACAAATGAAGTAAAAAAAACACCTTCATTAACAAAGTCTGCAAAAGTGAATCCATCCTGAAGTCTGATAAATTTCCTGGAGTCCTGATATCTAACTTTGATCAGCAGCATGTTTCAAATCTGAGAATGCAAAAAAATATGTCATTAAAGACTATAAACATATACATGGCATAAACCTTTAGATAGGTTTTCTAAAAAATGACATCTCTATGTGAATTTTCTAACAGCCTTTATAGTTACATTACTTATGCATGATTTGTGGAAGATATTCCAACAATTGTGAAATTAAATTGAATGATTAAAGGTGTAGTATGTAAGAGGGCTTTTACACTAGCATTTTTGGTGCGCACCCGGGTTTGATTGATGTCAGAGTTCAGTATATCTGGATGATGTGAACGCTGTCTTCTGAAGTTGGGTGCACACCCGCAAACCGTATCCGAGTCCGCTTAAAAAGGGTGGTCTGGGGTACAGTTTAAGTGAACTCTGGTACGGTTTGCTGCTGAAATAAACGCAAACATACCAAATCGCTGAAGTGAGTCATTATTAATGGCGTGTTATTTGATAAAAATGTGTGCTTGCGTGTGCGTTTCACTCTCTCATTTACTGATGAGTGTGGCTGACTCGCTTCAAGCAGAGAGCTGTATATCTAATTCCTTCTCACCTTCAGCATTCTTTAGAGCATTTGCAGTATATTCGCGGCAGATAGGCGCAAGTGCCTTATGGGGACACTTCATTTCCAGCGATATCGTTGACTTGATTGCACTTGATTGCACAGATACTATTTAAACTGAACTGAGCTGGATGATGACATCACTGAATTTAATGATGAACTGTCTTTAGCTGAAAAATTAATGTTTACTATTGTGATTTTGCATTATTGACACACTATTTTCCTAATGAATGCTGTTCAGTTGCTTTGACACAATCTGTATTGTTAAAAGCGCTATATAAATAAAGGTGACTTGACTTATGTTACAAAGCTTTGGAAACAACACCAGTGGTTGAAAATCAAAAATATAAAAGTGAGGAGAGCAGCACTATGCATTTTGCCGCCTTCTCCTCTGCTGTCATTACTAAGCAACGGTGTAAACAGCTGCTCGTTTGATGACACAAACGAACCGCGGTTCAGACCCTAAAAAATATTACATGAGCAATTTTGATATTAAAAGATATTACAAATGTATACAGAGTAATTTTTTCTCATTATATATTTATTCCCATGTATAAACTATAGTAAATTGTAGTATACTGTATATATTATAGTATTTACAACACTTTGTTAATGAATGCTACTGCATACTGTAGGTATTAACTATAGTGAACTGATAAAGTGTAATAAATACTGTAGTATACTTCAGTTTTTACTACAGAAAACTGTAGTGTATTGTAGTTTAATATACCCTATAGTCGTATAAGATGTACAGTATTGGGTCAAGTAAATTGTTTATATTACTATATTTGTTATATTACCACAACAAATTAATTAAATTACTTTACTATAGTATGGTTCAAAAACACTATAGTATTTACTATAGATTACTTTAGTATTTTTCAGAACTGAATTACCTCTATTGCTCCAGATAAAACTGATTTTCCAGAATTATTGAGGCATGATGCAAAATAGTTTAACTTAAGTGTCCATTGACATTAACTTAATTTGGCAAATGGATTAAGATACGTGATTGGTATAAGGATGCAAACTCCAAGTAGACTGATCCAAGGAAATGTTTCAGTGGGAATCTCTTGTAAAATAACATTGTCTTCCTCTATAATAGCTGTTACTGTATGTTAGCATTAGCATTTGCCTGTTGTTGTGTGAGGAGGTTAGTGTTTCTCTCACCAGTCTAACTCCTAATCTCTCTCTCCAACTTCACTCCTCTGTAGTAGCTGTTACTCTTTGTCTTTTAGCATGTTTGTTAGCATTAGCATTAACATGTCTGTTGTCGTGTGAGGAGGTTAGTGTTTCTCTTACCAGTCTGGCAGCTCCTAATCTCTCTCTCCAGCTTCACTCCTCTCCTTTATAGTAACTGTTACTCTTTGTCTGTTAGCATTAGCATTAACATGTCTGTTGTTGTGTGAGAAGGTTGTTTCCCACAAGCTGTTCATCTCCTCATCTCTCTCCAGTTGCACCCCTCTCTTCTGTAGTAGCTGTTTTTCTTTGTCTATTAGCGTGCTTGTTATAATTAGCATTAGCGTGTTTCTCACCAGTCTGGCGGCTCCTCATCTCTCTCTCTCCAGCTGCACTCCTCTCCTTTATTGTAGCTATTGCTGTATGTTTGTCTGATAACATTAGCATGTCCCTTACAAAAAATAACTGCAGTACAAAGTAGTATAACTGGAGATTTGAAGTATAATGAAGTATATAACTGCAGTTCATTCAAGTTCAACAGCAGTAAAACTGTAGTACAGTGAAGTACAACTGTAGATTTGCAGTATAATGAAGTACAGATTGCATGTGAAGATTTCAGATGCAAAAACGTCTAAGTCTGTCTCATTTATTTAAAGTAGGCTTTTTTTTTTTTAATGTAGACTCCCTATAAAAATATTTGTACAAAAATATTTGCCTATGGAATATTTCACCCACATAGATTAATAGCCTGCATGTGACGAGATCTTCCTTCGTGCCAACAGTCATTGTCCTGACAACGAGTCTCGCGAGTAGCTGAGATTACTGATAACGGTAAATCAGCGTCTTTTCCGTAGTGTCTGCTACAGGATGGATATAAAAGTATAAAATAGGTTTTGGTTTGACAACTTTATTCATATGTGAACTATCACAAGAAAAGCATAGAACTTAAAGTCCGCGTGAACCAGAAGTTGCTGCCGGCTTTATTTCAGTGTAGTGACGTATTTGCAGCTGAAACGGAATATTGAATTGAGGGCGTGGTTTTATTTTTGTGCTCCTCCTCTCTGTCTCTCACTCATAGCAACTAATAATGGTTGGAGGGTATGTTAACTTCGATATGATAATTTGAAAAGTATAGATATTTGGTACAGCAGGGAAGAACTGCAGAATATAATGTCATACAGATATTTTTAATATTATAAAATAAATGTGTCTATCAATGGTGGCAATCAGTAGGCTAATTTCTAATGAAGAGACCAATTTATATGACAGATTTTAATGTAGGCTTTTATTCATATGTAAACATTGTGAGATAGCTAGTTATAATGGTTTTTAAACAAAGTTTTGCTCACTCAAGTGTATTTTTGCTTTTACAGCTGGGTAATTTTGTTGCAGTAGCACGAGATAGCTTGATTTAAAACTTTGAATTGAATAAAAAATGACAAGGAGGCTAAGCAGTTAATAATAAAATAAGAACAAATAAAGAAATGACTAATGATAGCACAAATAAAAAAAATCACGATAGGCCTACAAATGAAATAAATTGCTTTTTAGTTTTTCAGGTAGGTCTAACACAGTAGGGCTATTAAGAGATTTTTTTTTTTTTTACCAATTATCCAAATAATGTTTAATCCTAGAAAGCTATTATTATCAGAGGACACATGAGCATAGCGTTTAGCAGATCAATGAATGAGAGTGCAGCGTTACCAGAGTTGCCCATTTACCACACCTTGTTACAGCACAGTGGTGCTATTGCAAACAGAAACAATACTGTACTACATCCATGTTTCCTGTCAGCTTGATTTTTGAGTGGACTTTGCTGTTCCAATTCGCATGAACGGTATACGAGTGGAGCACTCACATGGGC
>NW_015506036.1:737347-799442 GCF_001515645.1 Sinocyclocheilus grahami | reverse complement strand
GGGATAATACCATACAGTCTATGGATAATACACACACGCATAGAGCGGGATAATACGCAGAGCGTCACACCACGTGAAAGTGAAACCTGAGCGGTGAACTCATTTTCGGCAGCCAGAATTTCAGTACATCTCTAATTATTGGTGACATTAGAAATGGATATTATATAATAGCTGCTTTTTTGAAAATTTTAGCAATTTAAAAATATAAAAAACTATTTTTTACACGGCACCCCTGCTCTCGACAGACCCCGGTTTGGAAACACTGTTCTAAATAATGCCGCGAGTGGGGCTTGAGGAAGTGACGTCGCTTGCGTCTGCGCAGTGCGACCTGATGCAGCCCCTGAAGCGAGACACAGGAAACAGAAATACTGCAAATAATAATAATAACGAGACGAAATAACGTTATAACATTTCGTTTCGTCTCGTTTTGGTCAACAAAAATGAAGAGACATTTTAGCATAGTTTTTATTTTGTAAACCACATTTAGTCTCGTTTTTATCGGTCAACGATATTGCATTATACATTTAATTATAGTCATCGTCACATGACCAGCATTTTCGTCTCGTCTCGTTTTCGTCACGTGATAAAGGTTCGTTGACGACGATATTTAGTCATAATTTGTTGACGAAAGCAACACTAATAACAACCAAAAAAAGAAGACCAAAAATATAATTCAACAGAAGATAATGGCTGTGGTGAAGGAAGCACTCAAATAATGGTGAGCAGTAATCTACTTTATTTCTTTTATCTTTTATAAACTATTATCTTTATAGTTTAGAATGCATAATAACTGATATTGTACTTCAGGAACTAAGACCTGTGGGAGTGCTGGAGAAATCAAGTGTACCAAGTCCTCTGTCTCCTCAGCCATGTAAGAGATCTTCAGACATAAAGAGATTAAGGAGTTAATCAAAGAGCTAAAAGAAGATTTACAATATTAGTGCCAATTCAGTATGAAAACAGAAAGAGAGCTGAGGGAGTGGAAAGGTAATGAAATCTAGTTATATCAGCAATTATTCTCAATGCTTAATGTCAGCTCTCAACAGTTTATTTTCTTTGATTATCTCTGATTGACTGGAAGGTGTACATTAAAACAATGAATGCATAGATAATTACAATCAGTTTAATCACCATTCTAAATTAATGTGCGGCTTTTACTGTAGCACACACATCCAGTCAAAACGATAGATCTAATGACCTGGAACCAAAAAAACTAATGAAAATTAACTTTTAGTTTTACCCTTCCAGTCAAATTGTACTCCACAAACACAAACCCCAAAATTTGCATTCTGTTATTTACTACGCACCCTCATGTCGTTACAAATCTGTAAGACCTTTGTTCATCTTCAAAACACAAATTAAGATATGTTTGATGAAATCCAATAGCTTTCTGACCCCTCTATAGGCAGCAATGCAACTTACACATTCAAGTTCCAGAACAGTAGGAAAGACATTGTGAAAGTAATCCATGTGACTCCAGTGGTTTAACCTCAATTTTGTCTTCTGTCGCATGAACACAACACTCATGCATTGTGATGCTCTCGTGAATGCACATTATAGATCAATATTTTTGTAAATAAGTTGTAAAATATATATTTTTTAAAATATATATATATATATATTTTTGACACAAACACACGTCACTTCATAAAATTGAGTTACAACAACTGGAGTCACATGAATTACTTTAATGATGTCTTTCCTACCATTCTGGAACTTGAATGTGTAAGTTGCGTTGCTGTCTGCAGGGTCAGAAAACTCTGATTTCTTTAAAAATATCTTTGTTTGTGTTCCAAAGAGGAATGAAGGCCTTACACATGTGAAATGACACAATGGTAACCAATTAATGACAACATTTTTGGGTTAGCTATTCCTTTAAGGGCAGCTTCAACTTAACTTTTTAACCTAGCTTTAACAAGTGTGTATTACACAATTTTAGTGGACTTCACAGAGGCAAACCGTTCCATGTCGGGTGGTTCTTTGCCTCCACCTCATGCCTTAAAATCATGTAATGCACACCTAGTATTAAATTAAAGTATTAAATGAAGGGGGCACATTAACTGTGGAACACATATATTCTATATACTGTATTCCAATTAATATATTTACATATATTTGTAAATTATATATATATATATATATATATATATATATATATATATCATAACATTGATATAATTAATTATATAATATTTATATAACATTTGTGTTGTAATATTATACTATTTTATATATAAATCAACTATACATAATTTAGAGGTGTATATTTTCCAGTACCATGACAATTTTCACAGCTCTTCAAGGCAGAAAAATGTCTTGTTATATATCATGTGTATATCATGTATATATTATACATTATAATATATATAATTGCCACTCCAACTCTCCAGAATGATTTCTCCATCCAGCTAGGTTCTTATACAATTACCCCATCAACTTCGGTCAGAAATCTTGGTGTAATGTTTGATGACCAGCTGACCTTCAAAGACCACATTGCAAAAAAAAGCTCGATCTTGCAGGTTTGCATTGCACAACATCAGAAAGATCAGGCCCTTTCTAACGGAGCATGCTGCACAACTTCTTGTCCAGGCCCTTGTCATCTCTAGGCTGGACTACTGCAATGCTCTTCTGGCTGGACTTCCATCAAGCACAATCAAACCTCTACAAATTATTCAGAATGCAGCGGCACGACTGGTCTTCAACGAGCCCAAAAGAGCCCATGTTACACCTCTCTTTATCTCCTTGCACTGGCTACCGGTCGCGGCTCGCATCAAGTTCAAGACATTGATGCTTGCATATAGAACAGCCACAGGCTCAGCACCCGCCTACTTCCACTCACTACTACGAATTTACATCCCCTTCAGAAGTCTGAGATCCGCTAGTGAGCGACGCCTCGTGGTACCATCACAGAGAGGCTCAAAATCACTTTCCAGAACATTCTCGTTCACAGTTCCTGGCTGCTGGAATGATCTTCCCACCACTATTCGGAATGTTGAATCCCTGACAATGTTCAAGCGACAGCTGAAAACTCATCTCTTTCAACGCTACTCGACTTCATCTTAAATAAAAAAAATAAAATACAAAAAAATGTCTTTCTCTTTATTTATTCCTTCTCTTTCTAGCTTGTACTTATTTGAAAATTGCCTGAAACTTGATGTTACGAGCACTTCCTGTGTCTGTTTGCCTCTTTAAGAAGAATCGCTTTATGTATCCCCTAATTGTAAGTAGCTTTGGATAAAAGCGTCTGCAAAATGACAATGTAAATATATGTAAATTGCATGCGATTGTTATGCGCATCTGGTCAGTAAAGCCGGTTCTGTGATTAGTAGTAAATCTCCATCACGTGCTTTCAGATAGAGTGGCATTTAATACACAGAGCCGTAGATCACTGACAAGCTATGCAATATCGCGTTCATAATCGAAGGCAATTCATCTGCGATTATGAACGTGATATTGCATAGCTTGTCAGTTACTGTTTACAATGCGTGAAATGGTGCGCTGTGATTGGTTGAGCGGATGTATCACATTCTGCGTAAAATTAAAAATTAACTTTTCAATACCGACCAGATACAACACTGATTTTGGCGGGAACTCAATTTTAGAACCAAACAAATATATATATATTTGGGGATGTCGTGGCCTAATGGTTAGAGAGTTGGACTCGTAACCCAAAGGTTGCTGAGGTTCAAGTCTCGTACCGGCAGGGATTGTAGGTGGGGGGAGTGAATGTACAGCACTCTCTCCCACCTTCAATACCACGACTGAAGTGCCCTCACATTGGATGGGTTAAATGCAGAGCACTAATTCTGAGTATGGGTCACCATACTTGGCCACTTTTCACTCATACTGTATGTATATATATATATGTGTGTGTGTGTTTCAGTGGTGTAGTCGTAAAGAAAAAAGAGACGTTACGAGCACCTCCCGTCCTCCCGATAATTTTCAAACATGTAAAAAAAAATCAGATGTAGTCGGTTTAAATTCGTGGCGTATGTGCGGTTTAACCAGAAGATTTGGCGATCCATCTGAAGTTGACCAATCAGAAGATGACAAAAACCATATAGTCTATAATAATTTTAGTTTAATTATACAGTTCTATTTTTTATTTGTTATTCCGAATGTGCCAAATTTGCCATTCAGTTTCATGAACGAATATGCCTGTTGTATTTCTGGCAAAACGAGCAGAAATTCAGAAATGGCCTACTCCCTCGAGTTCTTTATGAAGAACAGAAAGTCCATGCTTTTCTCTGCTTTGTCTTTGTTTTTTTTTTGTTTTTTTTGGGACGTCACAAGCCGCCTGCCACAAAGAAAACTATTTCGTCCTCAGAATCCATATTATTATGAATGGCGCGAAACGTAATGCTTACGTCAGAGTTTGCAAAATCGTAGTAAATTCGTGTCGTGTGTGACTGCCTCCGAACGATTTTCGGATACACTCAATCGTGACATGTGCCAGAGCTCACGACGTTCCGACCTTCAGAATGGCACCGTGTACGCCCGCTTTAAGGGATTATATTTGGGGATCCGTGGCATTAATTGTTGGACAGCGTGTTCTCTCTCTTACAAACACAAAGACTTTATCAATAAAATAGTTTTGGGAAAGCCAGTCATATGCGAGTAATTCACATTCACGCACTCTCTTCTGCTCTCTCTCTTCAGTAACTGCATACGGCTCATTCCTCGGTTAGATCTATATTTTATGTAACGGAGGCTCGGGTCGGGGTGTTAGTAAAAATATTCGAAAGTAATTTTCACGACGTGGCCACACTATCATATTGGGCTTCCTTTTTCGATAGGCTACTAATGAGAGAACGTCTCCACTCAAATCCGTGCACTCACTATTACCATATTTCCTTACGGCGTGTATCCACTGTTGCAGCACGAGAACTTCGCTCAGTGCGGCTCAAAACACGAAGCGCGAGCGACAATGAGCGGCGTTGAATGACAGAAGTGATATTGCACCAATTACAAAGAATCACGAATTTCACACAGCAGTATGGGACACCATTAAAGGGGAAGCTACATGACAGTAGATTACGGACTTGCGAAGCAACAAAACAAGTGGGTATACCGAGGGTATACGCAAATATTGATCCTTAGAAGTCGTAATACGCAAACATCCCAGGGAAAAAAGTAAGCATACGGCGTATACTTGCGTATGGCCCCGACTACACCACTGGTGTGTTTTAAGGTTAGAATTCTGAACAAAAAAACTAAATAATAAAGAGGGAAAATAATTGTGGAGGACTCTGTACAGTATTTAAACATGATTGTGTTTATGCTTTTTTCCAGAAATGCATGTTATTGTGCAAGGGGTAGTTGCATGGACTCAGTGGAGGGACAGAAGCTTCATTATCATTATAAAGATTTTAATTTGTGTTCTGAAGTTGAACGAAAGATGTGCGAAAGGTGAACGAAACACTTGGAACGACATGACGGTGAGAAATTGATGACAGGATTTTCATTTTAGGGTGAACTTTTAACGTCTTTTACCTGGAGTGTTCAAAGACATTGTTAATGCTGACCAATATGCCATGAGAAATGAACTGGGAGTAGAATGAATACTTTTCACAAACACTTGGTGACATCACATTTCAAGATTTATTTTAAGCATACTAATATATGCCTGTGGTGAAAAGTGTAACTGAAAGAATTTCTGATTGTTTTTGTTTGTTTGTTTTTCCAGACTACATCCAAAATAGTGTTTCCACATCTGAGATAAAGGCAGTCATAAGAACCAAGCGGAATGATGAGGATAAGCTCTTCAAAAAATGAAACCTGCCTGAATAATGAGGGAAGAAATGGGCATGATTGCATGATTTGTAAATAAACACTAAATACATTTAGTCTAACTCTCAGCCTGTTATTTTAAGTTTAAAGAAAAGTAAAATAATTTATTGTTGCATTGCTGTTTGAGACATTCACTGTTGTTTTGTACCTTAATTCATTATATTGTAGATGTGTGCAAATAAAACTTGTTATTCTGAATATTCTGGTTGTATTTCAGTGTTATTGTACAGCATTGTATTGCACTTCATGTTCTTGGCATGTTGTACCCTGAGTATGTGCTGATGAATTCTGGCAGGAGATACAGGGTTATTATGCAGGCATAACCAATCGCATTCTCTATAATTACTGATTCCCTTTCGCATTTGTCTTCAGAAATAATAATCCATCAATCACTTCCTGATAGGTGTTGAACGAGAGTAAAGTTAGTCTTTATCATCCTGCATGTCCGTATCTTGTATTCTTTAACACTTTGCTGCCTGATGAATGATTATCTGTCATCAGATGTCTGATCTTCTAAACCTTCATGACATGAGAAATTAGTTCCACTCAATGAACACTAAATATCTGAACATCGAATTCTCTCATGTATTTCTACTCTAAAATCCAACATGATCTTTTGTAACTGCATTTATGGGGCTTTAGTCATTCAGTTGAACAGAAACAGCAAATAATTCTAAATCAGATGGTTTACACTTCTGAAAAATAAATCAGGAGATTTGAGCACAGGCAGTGTTTGGGGTCACCGTGGACTTTGGGGGAGCCCACTTGTTTTTTTTTATAATGGGGGGGGACGCTCAAAAGAGGGCTTACAATGTCTTACATAGATACATTACTTGCTTTATGCTAGCACTATATAGGAAAAATCAATATACAGGATTTACCCTATTATACTTTATCGACACGAATTGATAGGTGAAACAACAAACAGCCACCCACAAATAGTCTATAAACAAAGCATCAGGCTGTCTTTGAGTTCACATGATAATTGATGACAGGATTTTCATTTTAGGGTGAACTTTTAACGTCTTTTACCTGGAGTGTTCAAAGACATTGTTAATGCTGACCAATATGCCATGAGAAATGAACTGGGAGTAGTATGAATACTTTTCACAAACACTTGGTGACATCACATTTCAAGATTTATTTTAAGCATACTAATATATGCCTGTGGTGAAAAGTGTAACTGAAAGAATTTCTGATTGTTTTTGTTTGTTTGTTTTTCCAGACTACATCCAAAATAGTGTTTCCACATCTGAGATAAAGGCAGTCATAAGAACCAAGCGGAATGATGAGGATAAGCTCTTCAAAAAATGAAACCTGCCTGAATAATGAGGGAAGAAATGTGCATGATTGCATGATTTGTAAATAAACACTAAATACATTTAGTCTAACTCTCAGCCTGTTATTTTAAGTTTAAAGAAAAGTAAAATAATTTATTGTTGCATTGCTGTTTGAGACATTCACTGTTGTTTTGTACCTTAATTCATTATATTGTAGATGTGTGCAAATAAAACTTGTTATTCTGAATATTCTGGTTGTATTTCAGTGTTATTGTACAGCATTGTATTGCACTTCATGTTCTTGGCATGTTGTACCCTGAGTATGTGCTGATGAATTCTGGCAGGAGATACAGGGTTATTATGCAGGCATAACCAATCGCATTCTCTATAATTACTGATTCCCTTTCGCATTTGTCTTCAGAAATAATAATCCATCAATCACTTCCTGATAGGTGTTGAACGAGAGTAAAGTTAGTCTTTATCATCCTGCATGTCCGTATCTTGTATTCTTTAACACTTTGCTGCCTGATGAATGATTATCTGTCATCAGATGTCTGATCTTCTAAACCTTCATGACATGAGAAATTAGTTCCACTCAATGAACACTAAATATCTGAACATCGAATTCTCTCATGTATTTCTACTCTAAAATCCAACATGATCTTTTGTAACTGCATTTATGGGGCTTTAGTCATTCAGTTGAACAGAAACAGCAAATAATTCTAAATCAGATGGTTTACACTTCTGAAAAATAAATCAGGAGATTTGAGCACAGGCAGTGTTTGGGGTCACCGTGGACTTTGGGGGAGCCCACTTGTTTTTTTTTATAATGGGGGGGGACGCTCAAAAGAGGGCTTACAATGTCTTACATAGATACATTACTTGCTTTATGCTAGCACTATATAGGAAAAATCAATATACAGGATTTACCCTATTATACTTTATCGACACGAATTGATAGGTGAAACAACAAACAGCCACCCACAAATAGTCTATAAACAAAGCATCAGGCTGTCTTTGAGTTCACATGAACAACGCTTAAAATGTTACTCGTCGTCAGGCTACAGAAGAATACCATAATTCCTCCGTTCAGTCAGGCCTACGACATCCAGAGTCACGCAGGCCTATAACAACCCAGCCACAACACATAACTGCGAATAACACGCCTTACCTTAACACAGAATCGACCACAGAGTCCAGCGTTTATATGTTTTCTACGAATCTTTGAGTTAACATGTCCTAAACATGAGTGGAGTTTGCACCGCAGCGCCCCACACCTTGATGCTCATGACAAGAGTAGCATGTATAGTTATCTTTATTGAAGTGAATTAGGTTTTAATCGTCGTCATGCATGAATGAATGATATTTTTGCAATTTTACACATAATAATCCACGAGGATCACATTACACAAACCTGAAGATGCACGTCAAAATAACACATTGTCAATATTTTTGAGACCCCCCAAAATGTCACAAATCATGTTTTCAGGGGAGCCCATGTTTGATTAAGAGGAGCCGAGCTGCCTCTAGCTCCCCCGTAGTTCACACCCTGAGCACAGGTAATATGTGCATTTACTACTGATGTTATAACTGCAAATCTGGATGAGGAAGTGTCATTTTAAAGGTTCACTCTGCAGGATTTTCATCTCTGTATAGCCATGAATCCATACTGGACATCTAATCATCCCATTAAACAATAACAATAATAATAATTAACTGACACTGTCCCGGTGAATTAGTGTACAACAGAGGGTGGTGAAGTCCTGTCATGAAGTGTCTGTTTGGCAAACTTCATATATTCTGAGTCTTAGGACAAGTTAAGTTTGATAAAACATGATACTATCTGAAACCATCGTACTAAACAGATCATATATAGATGGAGCTGACAGTCAGCTGATAGTGATCATATTTCTGTAACGCAGACAGAGAACAGTCAAACCACAAAATAAACCATTCATAAAATCAAACACATGAAAAAATACTATAGTAATTTAGAGTAAATAAATACTATATTGTTTTATTAAATTAATGAATTTGTTGTGGTAATTCTATAATTGCTGTGGTAATATAACAACTGCAGTCATATAAACACATTACTTTACTCAATACTGTACTAAGTTTATATTATATTAAACTACAATACCCTACAGTTAACAGTAGTAAAAGCTAAAGTATACTACAGTATTTATGACTAGTTAATACTGCAGTAGCATTCATTAAAGTGCTGTAAATACTATAATATATACAGTATACTACACTTTACTACAGTATGGTTCAAAAACACTACAGTATTTATTATAAGTTACTATAGCATTCTTTGATGTGGGATGTTGCTGAAGCTTCTTCTAAAATCCAAACACTACATTTGCAGCATTTATCAGAAGTGTGTATGCGTTAGTTAATGATCCCGGGTCCTCACTGGGTCCTGCAGGCTTTCGCTGGTGTTCGAGCTGTACGTGTTTCCGGTGCGACTCAATGAAGGCTCGACGCCGACAACGCGTCATTTACCCGCGACGAGCCTGCGAAGAGATGGCTTCGATGCAGAAGGGGAAGAAGGTGGTAAATCAAGAGGATTTACGGCGGTTTATGAAGGAGAAGAAACTATCGAGCGAGCGACAGAAACGCGTCGACTCGCCGCACGCCAAATACAACAGTGTGGGTCAGCTGAGCTGCGCGCTGTGCAACGCGCCGGTGAGGAGCGCGCTGCTCTGGCAGACACACGTGCTGGGAAAACAGCACAAAGATACAGTCAGCCAGCTGAAGAACAGAGACAGCACTGAAGCATCTTCATCATCCTCCGCGCTGAAGAGGCCCGCGCCGGAGCCCGCGTCTACATCCGGGAAACGCGCGAAGCTGCCGCTCACCGCAGGCGCAGGTGAGACTCGAACCTTCAGCGTCACAGTCATAAGATCTATCAGCACGTGTTTCATACAGGTGTAAACCACTGCTGCCAACTCTCGCGAGACAAATAAGCCACCGCAGCTTCAAAAACAAGCCCAGTATTTGTTTGATGATTTATTATCACCAACATTATTTATTACCAATAAATGAGCCTGCTACATATTAAACTGAAGCCACTCTTTTATCTGAAAAGCAAAAGCAGAAGTTATTTGACAAAAATCCGCAAACTGCAACAAAGTGAGAACAGAACTCCTCAGCAGCTTAGAGAAACACTAGAGCTGCAACATAGCCACCTATTTACTCTTAGTATTAGTGTAGGACTACTTGTTTTCAGTACAGCCCGATGATGAATACATTACAAAAACATTGTAAAAAATGAGGCTAAAAGAAAGCCATCCCGCTCCTCTACGTCTGCTTCTATCATCGCTTGGGTTGCAGCGTCTTATTGAGCCTGATGTCCTCCAACGAGGCGAGGAACATCTGGCAGATTACGCTGCAGCACTGATAATACTGCACTGGTTGGCTGGTAACTGCGAGCAGACGGGGTGTCCATCAGTGCACTGGAGAATACGGCAACATAAAGAAAGAAACGAAGCTGCTCGTCAGATTTCCCTAACAACCATATTTTTAAAAATAAGCCCAAAAACCTCACCCGGGATTTTTCACACAACTTTACAAAAAAAGAAGCCCAAAGTTGCGTATAACACGCGGACTTGGCAACTCTGGTGTAAACGGGGTCAAAATGCCTGTAATCTGACCTTTGACCCCACTCAGAATACATTTCTGCATATAGCCTAATTATTCATCTGTCTGCTCTAGAAACGTGTTTATTTTTCTTCCGGTTGCTGGGTTCAGTTGAATATATCTTAATGTAAATATCTGAATATATATCAAGTAGATTTTTTAGTTTCAGAGTTTTCCAGAAGTCGCTCGTCCACACGATGATAATGAATACATTACAAAAACATTGTAAAAAATGAGGCTAAAAGAAAGCCATCCCGCTCCTCTACGTCTGCTTCTATCATCGCTTGGGTTACAGCGTCTTATTGAGCCTGATGTCCTCCAACGAGGCGAGGAACATCTGGCAGATTACGCTGCAGCACTGATAATACTGCACTGGTTGGCTGGTAACTGCGAGGAGACGGGGTGTCCATCAGTGCACTGGAGAATACGGCAACATAAAGAAAGAAACGAAGCTGCTTGTCAGATTTCCCTAACAACCATATTTTTAAAAATAAGCCCAAAAACCGCACCCGGGATTTTTCACACAACTTTACAAAAAAAGAAGCCCAAAGTTGCGTATAACACGCGGACTTGGCAACTCTGGTGTAAACGGGGTCAAAATGCCTGTAATCTGACCTTTGACCCCACTCAGAATACATTTCTGCATATAGCCTAATTATTCATCTGTCTGCTCTAGAAACGTGTTTATTTTTCTTCCGGTTGCTGGGTTCAGTTGAATATATCTTAATGTAAATATCTGAATATATATCAAGTAGATTTTTTAGTTTCAGAGTTTTCCAGAAGTCGCTCGTCCACACGATCAGGCCTGAAAACTCTTAAATCACTGCAGTAAACATCATAAACGCTCACTGAGATGATTCAGAGAAATCTGGCTGTTCTTCTGGCACATCCCAGCGCTCACTGATGCTCTAAACCTCTCACTGCAGCTTTATTAAAGTGAGCCGCACACACCACTGATGTATAGGAGTATAAACACACGTCAGCGTTTCACAGTCAGACTAAACTCACATTGATCCATGTGGGAGAGGCCGTCTCGGTGTTGATGACAGGCTAAAACACAGGGAAGAGGTGCGTCTTCAGATGCAGGTTCAGGTGTGTGTTTGAGCCTCTAAACGGCTCTGGTGTGGGTCTGTTTGAGATGAATGAAGTGTGTGTGATGTGAACAGGTGCCGCGGGAGGACAGCCGGAGGACACGGCCTCGTCTTCACGTCAGTCTGCGGGTCTGGGGCTCCTCGCTGGACTCTACGGTGATGATGATGATGATGATGATGAAGAAGCTAAAGACGGAGTCCCGGCAGATTTCTTCGACAGCAGCGTCTCCTCCGTCTCTCACTCCGGCTCAGTGTCCAAACCGGACGACGGCGAGGAGAGCGCCACGGAGAGGAAGGACCACGCGGCCGAAGCCTTACCCGAGGGCTTCTTCGACGACCCGGTGCGCGACGCTAAAGTGCGTCAGGTGGACACGCCGCGAGACCAGATGGACAAGGAGTGGGAGGAGTTCCAGAAGGAGATGCGGCAGGTGAACAGCGCGTCTGACGCCATCGTCGCCGAGGATGATGAGGAGGGACGCCTGGAGCGGCAGATCGATGAGATCAACGAGCAGATCGAGTGCTTCCGGCGGGTGGAGGTGTTGCGCACCAGACAGGAGGTGAAGAGCGCGATGGAGAGAGAGAGACAGCAGAGAGCCGAGGCGCAGCCAGACGCCGGCGAGGAGGAGGAGGATGAAGAAGAGCTGATGCATGTGCTGACGCAGGACTGGAGGGCCAAAGGTGCTCTCGCTTAACACCTTCAGTGTTTCTCTGATGTTTCCAGTTTTGTTTGCTACTGCTTCTGTACAGAGATTTATTAAATCAGAATGCATTGTGAAGTTTTCATAAAGCACATGCGGTTTGTCTGTAGTTCTGCAGATGCTTTGATCTGCTGGTTTTTCTCCGTCTGATTCCTCACTCTTTATCTGTAATCATCAGAATGGCCTACAGCTACTTCACAACACACCTGCGTTATTATCAGTTCAGAGCTGGACGAGGACAATATAATACAAACAGTCAATATTTGTGGTGTGCAATGAATGATGATAAAACAAAATGTATGCGTATATTTTATATATGCAATTATTTTTTTATTCAGTTGACAGCCGTAATATACACACTTTGCATTAAGAATTAGGGAGTGTAAACGTTTGAACAGGATGAAGATGTGTGTATTTTGTTAGATATTGTTTTCATACAGTACTGCCCTTCAGAAGACAAATAATATACTTGCATAATTCCCAGAAGACAAAAAAGATCAATGTCTGATCAGCGTTAAGAAGAGAACGATCGGCTCGTCTGATGATTGAGTTTAAAAGGAATCCTGACAGGTCGCCAATAAAGATCTGATAATAATGGGCTGTTATGCTCATATTTCTTGGTTTTAGTAATGCACTCGACTGCATTCTGAACAGCCTCGCAGAAGCAGATCAAACTTCTTGGCAACCCTAACATCACTCGATATCTTTTGTGTTCCTTTGCAATGCCTAAATAAAGGACAAGAACAAACAGAAATATATCTACACAAACTTAAATAAAATGAGCTTTTATTCATGTTACATTAAAGAGAACATGCAAAACACATGTACATGTTGTCTGATCACACATATTCCTACTGCTTAAAATTAGTTTCATACATAGAAATGTCCAGTTCTACAATCTGTACAGCTTTTATCTGGTTTCATGAAGCGACAGTAAAGTTTGAGACATGATTTCCAAACGTCTGCAGCCCAACACAAGCGGAGTGCAGAAACCATTCACTCCACGCAGAAATAGATATATATACACACACACATTCATGATCTCCATCCTCACGCTGTTCCTCTACAGATCAGAAATGCTTCGCACAAGCAATTACCCTCGAACATTACTTTAAATTAAAAACTAAATCTGATAAAACAAGTGCACTGCATTATACTCTTTTAAATATCTGATGATTATATTTACTAAAAGCAGTTGTATGGATCATATTATTGCTAGATCTGACAGAGCTTCATTTCCCTCAGTTTATACAGACGTCAAAATCATTCTTGAGACATAAATATTTAAATATGTAAGAGTGAATCTCGTGAAATCGGGTCACACTTCAAGAATCATGGGAGTATTTGTCGAAGAAAATGAAGCCTAACTGTATTAAGTCTGTAAGAGGCATTAATAGATGTGAAATAAACACACGGAGCATTTTCTCATGAATTTAATGCATCCAGATTTTTGCTTCTGATGGGTTTATAATAACTATTTTTACAGGTGAATCTCATGACAGTAATATACCAGTTTACTGTATTATCAGATTGATTTAAATCAGCAGTACAAGAAAAACGAGCATGATTTGTCATTACAGGAATGAGACTCAGGCTAAAACTGCATTAAAACAACGTCAGAAATTCACAACATCTTAATTTTCTTTTGGTAAGATATACGTCCTTTGATTTTGTGCTGATTTATGGCCTGTTCCTGACAGGTGTGTGAGATGAAGGCGTCTGAATCATTAAACAGGTGAACGCGGCTGTGATTATCTGATAATCCGGCGGGTTATGGGTTTCGTTAAGGGTTTTCAAACTACTTGATCAAACTCCGCTGAGCAGAACAAACACATCCAGTGCGTGAGGAGCGACTCTGAGGTCAGTCAGTGTGTAAACCACCAGCGTCGGTGAATCAATGAATCTGACCGAGGCCGCTGTACCTCTTCACTGACGCTCGTCATCAGGACTGACCTCCGCAGCATGCAGCTCCTCCAGCGAGTCTCGCTCCGAGACCAACACCTCCTTCAGCTCCTCAGGGGCCAGAGACGAACGGCCCCACAGCCGCTGCTCCACATCTGACCGCAAAAGAACAAAAGCATTCAGACGTGAGTGAACAGGTTATCTGGTGGATGAATGAACATCACAAGCACAGGAACTCAACCAGGTCACGTTTAACCTCAAAATCAACAGAGCAATGTAAGAAATTAACACAAACACATCATGGCCATCTATAGTGTCTGACCTGAACCATGAGCTGGAGGATCTAGTTTAGATAAAAGAAACGAACGTAATCTAGATTTTTTAATTTCGAGCTGTCAATTTAACATCTTAACGATCATCTGACTGCGTGATTGAGTCTATTAGAGTGCAGTGATGTGAGCCAATGACTCATTCATTAAAAGAGTCACTTGCTTCATTTCTGAATGAATTAGCCATCTGAACAAATCAGTTGAAAGAATGATTCAATGACTCGCTCATTACGACAGTGGCTCGCTGCCACCTACTGACGTTTTTAGTTTCATATTTAGAATATAATTAAATTTTTATAAAAATAATTTCAATATTCAATTAAAAAAACATGAATACCCATTTATTATCATTATTTAGGCAATGTTGAATCAAAATATTTTGATTCTAAAGCTACTTTTTTGTAATGTCTATTCGATGCTTTTCTCAAAATAATGACTTTAAATTGTGTTTTTTGGGATAATTCTCAGCCAAAACTGATGTGCAATTAATTAGATGAATTAATTGGCACATCATGTAATTAATTTGATAAAAACTTTTAATTGCTTGACAGTTCTAGTTTTTGTATTTTGTGCATATGTCACGTCATTCCTTCAGTGGACTCCTGTGAACAAGAAATGAGGAAAATAAGACTAATAAGCAGCAGTGAGCGAGTTTACGCACCTCTCTCAGACTTGACCCCGGGAAACGCCACGGTGCTGCGGGAGGACATCTGTGCTCGTTTATAGCGTCTGCAGGACAGAAACCTGGGGCGGCGGGAGCGTGAGGAACCTGGAGATCAGAGGAAACACACATTACTCATCACAGCTGTCCTGAGTCAGCGTAAGCTCGTGAGATCTGGAGCGGCACACATACCAGTGTCTGCAGCGGTCTGAAGAGTCTGGAGCGGACGGCCGGCCGGCGGCGGCTGCGGGAGATGAACAGCGGTCAGTTATCAGAGAAACAGCTGCTGACTGAAGCTCTGTGAGGTGCTCGTGATCTCAATTCGATGCTTTTCTCAAAATAATGACTTTAAATTGTGTTTTTTGGGATAATTCTCAGCCAAAACTGATGTGCAATTAATTAGATGAATTAATTGGCACATCATGTAATTAATTTGATAAAAACTTTTAATTGCTTGACAGTTCTAGCTCGTCATTCCTTCAGTGGACTCCTGTGAACAAGAAATGAGGAAAATAAGACTAATAAGCAGCAGTGAGCGAGTTTACGCACCTCTCTCAGACTTGACCCCGGGAAACGCCACGGTGCTGCGGGAGGACATCTGTGCTCGTTTATAGCGTCTGCGGGACAGAAACCTGGGGCGGCGGGAGCGTGAGGAACCTGGAGATCAGAGGAAACACACATTACTCATCACAGCTGTCCTGAGTCAGCGTAAGCTCGTGAGATCTGGAGCGGCACACATACCAGTGTCTGCAGCGGTCTGAAGAGTCTGGAGCGGACGGCCGGCCGGCGGCGGCGGCTGCGGGAGGTGAACAGCGGTCAGTTATCAGAGGAACAGCTGCTGAATGAAGCTCTGTGTCGTGAGATCTGGAGCGGCACACATACCAGTGTCTGCAGCGGTCTGAAGAGTCTGGAGCGGACGGCCGGCCGGCGGCGGCTGCGGGAGATGAACAGCGGTCAGTTATCAGAGAAACAGCTGCTGACTGAAGCTCTGTGAGGTGCTCGTGATCTCACCGTGTCTCCTGAGGAGCTCTGGTCCAGCGCTGACACCCATCTGCTCAGGTTAGACAGCACGAATCGCACGCTCTGGATCTGCTCGCTCGACCACGACTGATGGAGCAGCAGAGAGCTGTTCAACTCCTTCACATCATCCTGAAGATACTGCAGGTCCTGTCACATCAGCATCACACACTTGTGAAATGACCTGTGATTGCAAAGCCACGTTTCTACACACACTTTTCCTCTGGATGAAGCTCAGAGTGTAAAGGCCGTCAATGGTTTCTATTTACAACTTCTGCATGTTCATAAATGCTTTCATCATAACCAGCAAAGTATAAATCGGATGTATAAGTGAATGAGAGATGCAGTGTGCAGTGAACAGAACTGACTGACAGCTCCAGTGATTCACTTTCCGCACATCTGTGTATTTCTGGAACAGGTTCGGTGGGCGGCTGCGATGCTGACCGTGATCGATGTGTTTAGGTGCGACACAGTGACGTCTGAGATTCCTCACAACACGTCTGGCAGCGGACCTCAACACACGAACGAGCGTTTACACTAAACATGTGGTGTGATCACGTGTGTTTCTGTGCTTTCAGTGATCTGATCCAATCACAAAACTGACTTTGACCTTTTCAAAGCTATATTTGTAAGTTACATGCTAATATATTAATGTATTTACTTATGTATTATTATTATAATTAATTATGAACTTATTACCATGACCCTACAGGGGACAAATGGATGGATGGATGGATGGTTCTGATTAGTTCTGAAGCTGAGAATGAATCATTAAAAGAATCAGCTCAAAGGAGTCAGTTCTTTGTGAATCGGACTACACTGATGTGGTGTGTTTGTTTTTGTGTGCAGCTTGCGAGAAGGATTGAAGGACAGAAGGATTGTGTGGTCTTCATTTATCTCAGAACATTCAACTCAGGCTGCAAAATCACACGCAGAATTCGGGTAAATATAACGCTGGAGATTCATGATCACAACAGAAGTGTTTCTCATGAGTTTACCTGCTTCAGCGTCACACAGCTGCTGCTGATGTTCACCGGCTTCTCTCCATTCTTCAGAAATCAAGAGAAAGCATTATAAATCAGCCTCACAGTGGACACACATCAACACAATTACTCTTACTTCACATTATAAGCAGACACTGATATGAAGCACATCTCAAGAATCTAAAGCTACTAGCATGTTCTAAGGTGAACTAACCCTTAAACAAACAATAAAATACTGTTTAGTAGAAAGCAGTGTGAAACATACGGCCTTCAGCTGATCTTCTTTCCTTCTCTCTTCCACGACAGACTGAATCATGGTGACGTCGTGCTGGACGCTGGTGACGGTGCTGCCGATGCTGGCCACGCTCTATATATATACACACACACACAGATCAGTGTGAGCTCACATCTGACACACACACACAGATCAGTGTGAGCTCACGTCTGACACACACACACACACAGATCAGTGTGAGCTCACGTCTGACACACACACACACAGATCAGTGTGAGCTCACGTCTGACACACGCGTGTGATCTGCCTGAAACACACCTTCTGCAGCTCCTCCACCGTCCGCGGCAGCGCGATCAGATCAGAAGCAGATTTGATGTTGGCCTTCTGATGATTGACCGCAGAATCCAGAGCACTGAGCTGAAGAGACAGCAGCTCAACATTAACTTCAATCACACTGACATCTTCAGATGAGATCACGCAACGATTCATCACGTGTTTCAAAACCAAACTACAGTGAGAGGAAAACACAGAGAAGCGTGTAATTCATCTTCTGACGCACCTTCTGATTGATCTCGGTCAGATTGGACCAGAGTTTGGCCAGGCCTTTGTCTCCGCTCTCAAGCTCGTCCAGTTTCATCTGTTTGGCCTTCAGGTCCTCACTGAGCTTCAGGATCTCGTGAGATGAGAGCTTCTGACTGCTCTCCACTGCCAAACACCAACCAAACCATCATGAACATGCTTTCTGGTCTAACCAGTGGGTTAATGCTCTCTCAACATGAAATAATTCAGGCTGGTGAAAGTGTCTCTATATGAGGGTGGCTGATGACTAAGAGTGAATGACGGAAGAAGTGGAGATTATTATTATGAAGACTAATGTGCATTGCTTTGTAATAATGTGGCTGACGAATCGTTCACCATTACAGCAGGATCGTTAGTCGAGTAAATCAGCTTGATTTCATGTCTTTCAGCAGCTGTAGTGTGCGCAGACGTACTAGTGTGCATCTTCTCCTTCATGGAGTCCAGGTCCTCTTTGAGGGCGATCTGCATCCAGATGAGTCCAGCGCAGGCCATGACACACGCCGCCAGAAGCACGAACACACACAGCGGGTAACAGAGCGAGCAGCACCGCAGCGAGCTCCTGCAGAACACACAACACACTGAAGCACAGACCCAGCAGTCGCCGACGGATCACATCTTTAATATTCCCTGATATTCCTCTGTAACTGAAGCCAGCACTACTCCTGTATCTCGTTCTCTCGGCTGCATCACATGACTGCCATGTTTGAAATCGTTCGTTCCTATTGGCTAGAAGCCGACTGCAAGGATCTGCTTTTCTTTGCAGATGTTGAGTTCATAAAGTATTTCAAATCAATATTTTGTGTCCAGTTTTGATGTATGTGGCAAGTAGGCGTGTAATGAACACTTCAGGTCAGTCCTGCTTTAGCTCCTGTTAACTACTAGCCGGCTGTACATTATTATTATTGCTCAGAGTCGTTTCTGTGCCAGATTTCCCTCTACGGTGTTACAGACCCCGTGCAGCTACATCTGAGACAATGACAGCGGAAATACTTTCTTCCTAAAACAAGAAGTCCAGCGGACAGGACTGATCATTCCTCACTTCAACAGCATTTATAGCTCTGAAATAGCCAGACCTCTTCTAATGAACACACATCTGTGCTGTAGTGCACGAGTTACCAGCCGCCTCGCCGTGTTTCATTCATCCTTCCCTGATCCATCTGCTCCATTAGACACAGAGATAACCCACTGGATGCTCTGTTTGCTAACACTTCAGATGAGTCACTAGTCGCTTATTAACATGCACATCATGTTTATTAGTGCTTATAAAGCACATATTAATGTGTTAATCTGCATGATCATATACCTACAACAACCACCTTACTAGGAGTTTGAGGGAAACCTCGTGGTTAAGTGTTCTCTCATCTGAGCTCTTCACAGCAGAGACACAACTACTACACAAGCTGCAATCCTTCACTGCTGCCGAAGAAAGAGAGAAAGACGACATGAAGAACCACGTCAGTATCTGAGGAGTGAGAAGCTCGTCTCTAAGCGCCTGCAGACTGTGCTCTCAGTAAAGCAGGTCAGCTGGCAGTGCTCACTAGCTGCTGGACACTCCGCTGGACACCTCACCTCCCGAGCAGGCCGCTGCGGCCGCCGAACTGCTGCTCCTCGGAGCCGGACTCGGACTCGGGCTCGGACTCCTCGGACTCGGGCGGCTCGGTCCGCAGCAGGCGGTGTCCGCAGCTCTGCTTGCTCTTCCTCCGGCTGCTGTCGCTGAGGCCGATGAGGGCGTTCAGCTCCTTCCTCTTCTTCCTCTTCTTCTGCGGGCTCATCGCGCGGTTTGCCGTCAGGGTGAAGCATTCATGACATTACACCTTTAGTTTAGATTCACTTCCTCTTCCTGTCGCGTCTGAATCTGTCGTCATGGCGCAAATATTTACGTTACACATATATTATCGGTAAAGCATCAGATCTGTCTTCAGAATGAACATCCGGTCCTGACAGGAAGCGCTCCTGATTGGACGAACACAGGGGAGCATAGATATGTATAGGTAGATGCCTCATTCGGAAGCGCCATCTTGCAACGGTCAACGTGACGTCCTTCACTATAATAATAAGTGCATTTTCGAACATGCCGCAATGCTGCACAGCCGCTGGCTGTAAAAACCGCAGGGAAACGGGATAACCTTTCCCATGTGAGAATGCGAGAGAGGGGCGGAACCATTGATATGTAAGGATTGTGGCATCTTTGAATATACATTGATTATTATTATTATTATTATCGACTGAGGCATCTACGTATAGAGCTATGCAGGTGGGCGTGTCGTTGTGCGGCTGACGTCATCGGGAGGTGACGCGCTCTATGCGCCTTTCCAGAGCCATTGATCAGTGTTGTTCCTGATTACATTCGCGTTAATTACACCGCTGACTGTAATTACTCATCTGAACATAGATGTCAGATCATTTGGCAGAAAGCAGTTGTAACCCTCTGACGGTATTTCTGGTGTTTAGAGGAGAGTCTGATGTGAATCAGGAGAGAGTGATGCTCTGCATCTCTGACTTCTGTGCTTTTGTCTCTGAGGTGGGCTGATCTATTTGGTTAAATATAACGAGCTCATTCAGACGAGATCCAGCTGTAACCGCTCAGTAACTCTGTTCATGTTCACAGCTACATCTCTTTAATTCATTGGCTTTATGCCAGTCATCTGACGTGAACATCACGAAGCAGGGCTTTAATAAAGCCTGTGACAGTCCCACAGCTGATGAGCTGAAGATCTGTCCTCACAGCGAGACCTCACCCTCAAGTCTAAGCCTTCAGTAAAACAGATGAGAGCGGGTCATCCTAAAACATGGCCACTTCTCTAAGCAGCATCAGTAAAGCCAGCAGAGCTCTGTAGGAGTCCCCAGCATGAGCTCACAAGCACATCTGCTGCAGTACTGGCTCTTTAATGTACTGAAGTATTAAAAGTACTGGTCGGTGACTGTTTTCGTCTGAAGTCAAAGTCAGTTTCTCAAAATAAAAATACTCCGATAAAGTACAGATACTTGATAAATGTACTGAAGTACAGTAACGGAGTAAAAGAAAAGCTTTGTTACTGTCCTCCACTGCCATTGTTTCCAGTAGAGGAACATTCGCCACAGAGCCAGCAATACTCGCTGTGAACAACCTCAGGTTTACTAGACCTAGAGCACTCGACTAGCAAACAAGAGGAGGACACACTGTGTGAGTGCATTAGTTCAGGCTTGGAGTGCTTAAAGACAGGCTTTATCCTCTGATCTGATGAGGTTTGCAGCTTTCTCCAGAGCAGCAGCTTAAAGAGGCTCTGTGACTCAGAACTTTCTTACACGGTATGATTATTCAGGCTTCATACAGCCGTATTAGCCTGAACCTTTGCTTTAAAGCAGCAATATTTATGTTTTGTGATATAAAATTATTCTATTGCATGTACTGTGATATGAATGTGATTTTATGTGTATGATATTTACAGATTCAGTCTGTTCCACTGCAAGGAAAGTCATACGGGTTTGTAACGACTTGAGGGTCAGAATACACTATAAATAAAACAAAATCAATGCAACACTTTGATTATTTATGTTTTATTGATGATTGTCTGAAAGTTTGTGGCACATAATTAGAAAAAAACAAACCCAACTGCATAAGCCTCAGTGCTGAACAGAAGGTTTGAGGGGTCTGTGCAGGTTTAGCGCCCAGTGTCTTCACATCTCCAGTGTAACTGAGCTCAGAGTCGCTTCGGTTCAGTTCAGTTCTCACAGCATCTCAGAGGCGGTTGCGCGTGGGTCCTAACCCCGGCGGGGGGCCGCTGCACTGCGGAGGCTGCTGGTGATGTTGGGAGCGTCTGGAGCCGCGCTGATGCTGGGATCTGCTCTGCGTCCAGCGTTTCGGAGCCGGTAACGCCTCACACAGATGAGAACACGTGGTGATTCCGCAGAACAGAGTCTCATCGGCCTGCGAGGAGCCCTCAGAGCTGCCGTCGGACATCACGTCTCTGCCGTCTGGACGAGGGCCCGTCTCCAAACCCAGAGGACCGATGGTGGTCTGGGGAATGCCGTCTGCGAGCGGTGGAGCAGCCAGCGTCTCTGGACCTTTGCTGAGCTTCACTTTGTGCTTCTTCTGTAAGAAATAGAAGCTGACTGTAAAGATGTTGCAGTTTTCCAGGATTATTACACCTAAAAACCAAAGTCTACAACAATGCATCAACAATGAAACACCCGTCGTACTTTTCTACTAACTTGACAATCTTCCCACTGCTTAAAGCTGTTGGTTTCTCCTGAACCGCCTGAAATAGAGCAACAATAGCCAGAGTTTTACATCCACAGCAGGAAAAACATGTTTGTCTCTGTAAACTTCACGGCCAACAGTGTGTCTGATCTCTAAACAGCACAGCATCTCAACACACATGATCTGATGAGGTTTGATCACAGCACTATCTGCATGCATCATGAACTCACCGTCAGGCGTCTGGAGGGACGAGAGTGACAGCGGATCAGAGGCTCTGCGTCTCAGCAGCACGGGTTCATCATTAGACAGCTCTCTGGAAACACAACAACATCACATGCTCATTCAGGCACAGATCACATCAGTCCTGCAGCAGGAGCTTGTCACTCACACACAGCCGCTGGACTGTAAAACCCTGACGGAAGCGTTCGTCTCCTCACCTCTCTGAGCAGCAGGATCTCTGGGAATCGACAGCAGGACTCTCTGATATCTGACGGTAGTTCATACAGATCAGCAGCCACAGAAGAACACAGAGAAGCAGACACAGCAGGATGTAGCTCTGCCTGTCAGACACCTGCAGAACACAGCAGCAGCATCATCATCATCACGGCTCTCAGCCACAGGCTTCTCATTCATCCATCTCGGTTCATAAAGTGCCGTCATTTCTGAACAGAGCTGCACAGTCTATCAGCAATCAATGTGTTATCGGCTGATAGCTGGGAAAATTCAGTTATAATCAGCTTTCCCCGATAAGGGAATTTGCACTGATATTTTCAGCGATAATTTCTTCTGGTAAATTTGTGCTAACAGAGAATCTGTTATCTCTCATGAAAATCACTTCAACATCTTTGCACTGCAATGCATTCATTGTTAGCTCGTTTTAATCATAATCATCTGCTGTAAATAAAGATATGATATTTTAAATATTCTGTTATGCATCACAATGAAACATGGTCCAAAGATGTTGAAATGATCCTCAGAGCGACACGAGACACAAAACACTAGTGTGATATAGTTTAATAAAGCAGCATAATATCAGTTATACAGTCACACTGCTTCTGGTGATCAGTTTTTAATTAAAAAAGCAGCTTCATTTCAGTCAGAGATATCGATGGATCTCTGTTCCTGCAGAAGTGTTTTGTGATTATTAACTGACAGTGAACAGGCTGATCACCTCTCGCTGCAGTCGACTCACGCTGACAGACAGACGGAGCATGAGCTGCGTCATGTTCTCCAGCTGAGCCTGCAGAGCCTGGATGGAGTCCGTCTGCCTCTGATCCTGAAATCACAGCATACACACGGCTCAGAGAAACACAGAAACATACGACAAATCATCTGCTGTAAATAAAGATATGATATTTTAAATATTCTGTTATGCATCACAATGAAACATGGTCCAAAGATGTTGAAATGATCCTCAGAGCGACACGAGACAAAACACTAGTGTGATATAGTTTAATAAAGCAGCATAATATCAGTTATACAGTCACACTGCTTCTGGTGATCAGTTTTTAATTAAAAAAGCAGCTTCATTTCAGTCAGAGATATCGATGGATCTCTGTTCCTGCAGAAGTGTTTTGTGATTATTAACTGACAGTGAACAGGCTGATCACCTCTCGCTGCAGTCGACTCACGCTGACAGACAGACGGAGCACGAGCTGCGTCATGTTCTCCAGCTGAGCCTGCAGAGCCTGGATGGAGTCCGTCTGCCTCTGATCCTGAAATCACAGCATACACACGGCTCAGAGAAACACAGAAACATACGACACTGAGACGGAGAACAGGAAAACAGAGTCCAGTGTGTTGATGCTGATCTTCATGTCATCATGTCTAAACACACTCTCCACAGGAGGAACCTGGACTGAACAAACTAATCCAGATTTGTTTGAATGAATTTAGACTTGAGACGTCTCTGACCTGCTCCTCGGCCATTCTGGAGGTGTTCTGAAGCTTGATGATGGTTTTGTTAAAAGCTTTCTGCATCTCCTCCACCTGCTTTCTGTATCTGGACCAATGAAACAAGCAGATTCACTAAAGGGAATAAATAACCAAAATCTCATATCACATTAACAGTATACATTACAATAGAGTTATTCTGAGTCTCAGTGGGACACACCTTTGGCTCAGCTGCTCCAGGTAGCGTCCGCTGAGCGACATGTTCATCTCCAGCACCTTGATGCGATTGTTGAGCCTCATGAAAACAGACTCTTTCTGATTGGAGCCGTGCGCGTGCACGTCGCTGGAGTTCTGCATTTCCGTGTAGATCTGCTCAATATGAGCGCTGCTTTCATCATCGAAGAGCTCCTTGCGTTTGGACTCTGCTGAC
Source organism: Sinocyclocheilus grahami (assembly GCF_001515645.1). Taxonomy (NCBI): domain Eukaryota; kingdom Metazoa; phylum Chordata; class Actinopteri; order Cypriniformes; family Cyprinidae; genus Sinocyclocheilus; species Sinocyclocheilus grahami. Next base: position 774,729 of record NW_015506036.1, on the reverse strand, counting down.
CCTGTGAACCCGTCTAAGGGATGAACGGGATGATCCGGCGTCAGCGCTTCACGGGGGATCGCTGGTTCATCCACAAGAGCGGATACAGAGGAGAGCTGAGACTCGTCTGCTGTATTCATGGAAACAGTAGGAGTTGAAATGTCATTTTCAAGGCTGACCTGCTCTGATGAGACCGACAGCAGCTCAGGAGCGACCTGATCTCTCCTCAGTGCAGCAGAGGTGGTCATGACGTCTGAGAGCGTCTCAGGATTGGGTTTCTCGCTGGACTCACTCAGACCATCAGTGCTCTGCTGAGGAACTGTGGCTGTAAGGCACTCTGTGGCAGACGGACACATCAGCTCAATGGGCTGCGTCGCTCTGGAGGACAGAGAGTCAGCAGAAACCAGCCTGAGCAGATCTGAAGTCAGACTGGGAGCAAGATCTCGGGTGTGAATGACAGGACTCTCCGGCTCCTCTGTGACTGTGGATATAGCTGGGGTCATGACGGCTGGAGCAGCGTGAGAACGTGAGCTCGGCTTCCTCTTCTGGATAAAGTCTGGAGAGAAGCAGCGCTGCAGAAGGTGCTCTTGAAGCGAGACTCTGTGTGAACGGGAGCAGGCAGATTCAGAGTGCACTGTGTTTTCATTCACATGATCCGTTTCAGACTCGTCTGTGATTCTCCCAGAGGACCGATCCGGCTCGTCCTCGGCGTCGGGCAGCAGAGTGACGATCTGCTCTACGTCAGGCGTGGTTTGGACCGGAGCGTCTCCAGCAGCGTCAGTGAGCGGCGGGGTGCGTGCCGCTGCCGTCTCTTGAGTAATGCTGGCGGTTTCTGTGATCCCGACAACATCAAGCGGATCCGCCACCACAGTCACTGGCCTGAACAGAGAAAACACCTTTAGCTGTGCTACATGAACAGGTCAATCCTGCACCGCCCGGCGGGTTCTGTCAGATCAGTGCGTCACATCTGTCAGCATCTGGTGCTGTGGGTCGGCGCTCGATTTCACTGATTGAACAGTACTGTAATCGGTCGACTGTCACCGATGGCCTGTGTCTGTCTGTGCCATGTAAATTAGCCTCAACATGGTGCATTAACATAATATGATGTAATATGGGCTAGACTCCAATATTTACACTCACCAAATGCAAAATCCAAAAGTAAAAATAGGCTTCAAGTTGAGTTTTGATCGACTGTCGATCCATAGATTCTGCTTCGTCACAGGTTAAGAGTCTGGGTGTTGTCCTTGATAGCACAACATCCATGTTAATAACTGGCTCTGTATATTTTCATTTACATAACATCAATCATCTTCGTCTCTCTCTTACATCATTCTCACACATGCACTGGTCACTGATTACTGCAATGCTCTCCTCTCTGGTCTTCCTTCTAAATTTCTTGATAAACATCAGCTAGCCCAGAATTCAGCTGCATTAGTTATTTCTAGAATTTCCTGTATTGAACACATTTCTTCAACACTTGCACTGGCTTCTGGTTAAGTATAGCAGATGTTGATTTTTACCTACAAGGCTCTCAGTAATCTGACTCTCAGCTCTCTGATCCTCGTACTCTTAGATCTTCCTCATTCACTGTTCTCGTACCATCATGTATTCGTCACTACGGAGACTTTAGTTTTGCTGCCCCTCATTTATGGAATTCTCTGGATATTAGAAACAGTGTTAGTCTTCATACTTCTAAATCTCATCTCAGAACTCACCCGTTTATGACTGCGAAAGACTATCCTCCAGTGTCTGCTTATTATATTATACTTATAGTCTTATAATGTTGTTAGTATTGAAGTTTTCTAGGATGATATTTGTTATAAGATTGTAAGGTGACCTTGAGTGCTATGAAAGATGGCTATAAATAAAATGTTTTTTTATTATTATTACTATATTGTTGGCAGCTTTACTAGGAGCTGCAACATTACATACCGAATGACAGTGTGATTAAAAAAAAAAACACCATCTAATAGCAAACATTAATGAGCACTCACTCAATGTCTTAATGGCTTTTACCATCAGACATTTCTGTGGGATGCTTACATGTGCCCTGCAGAAAGTTTCCCAGAAAGAACTACTACATGAAAATGTGAGGAACGAACGTGTGAAAGGTGCCACTTCAGAGACAAATATTGAAAATAACATCACTAAAAATAAAGCAAAATATGATTTCATGTCTGTCACGTACCAAGTGGATGCAGCGGTGTGCATCGATCCAGGAGGGAAAACCACTTCTGTCATGTTTAAGCCTTCAGTGGAAGAGTTTCCTGAAAAACAGAAACACACTCATGATGAACAGACGTGTTATTAGGTGACATCAGGAGGAGGTGATGCGGATCAGACCTGCTGTGGTCTCTGGAGGTCCCCCCAGCACACTGGCAGCAATGTTGTTGACCATAGTGAGAAGAGCATCTGAAAGCACAAGACATCATTAGTTTATCCCAGCGGCCGTGGCACGTCTGCCGCCTCCATCAGTCCTCAGGATCTCACACACAAACACAGCTGTGAATGATGATCTCACTGACCTTTGGCAGATCCGATCAGGTTTTTGGAGGATTTCTCATCTACTGGCATAAAATCAGGAGGCTGATCTAAATATTCAGACAGAGATACGACACTGTTGATGCACCTTTGACACCACCTTCAGACTGAAACGAACAGCAGTTTTCCTGCAGACAGTGAGCGTTACCGTAATCATGCTCATCTTGAACGTGCGTCTGTCTGTCTGATGGCTCGGAATTCATCTCATACTCCTCCATCATACTAGTGCCAAAAACCCTTCAGAAACACAGTGAGAGGCACAGAGAGTGTCAGCATTCACTATTACTGTCAATCACACCGTCACTCAATATCTGAAAGGTCGAGGTCTGTTCAGAGCAGCATCAGTGAGTGTCTGAGTGAGTTTCATCAGACCTGATCAGACTGAGAGGACAGAAATGTTCTGAGCCGAAGTGTGACAGCAGCTCCACCTGCAAACAAGACAATACCTCACTTATTCATGTGCGTTCGACAGAGCAGCAGTTCAAATCACACAAACATCTGAATGTTAGCTTTAATCGTCACTTGCTGTCAGCTGTAAAGATCAGCATCTGAAGCAAAACCAGGCTGAGATCAAACGAGAGAAAACAGCACAGACATTCACACACATTTCACTCGTCTGTGATGTACTGGTGACGTAACTCATGGAGAAACCTGCTGGGCTGATCTGTCTAACCCTAACCTAAGCACGAGGACTCAACTACAGGGATTGAGCACCAACAAAATGTTGACATGCTGCTATGAACCATGGGATGACATTACAGTGTCAAATCACAGAAGATGAGCTTCTAAGGAAGTGTGTTCAAACACCAGTCCACTCAAAGCATTCATCCACTCAGAGTAAAGAGAGAACGGCTAACCTTAATGTATTTGGAGAATATCTGATGAAAGAGCTGAGACACAGACTCCACTGACCTCACACTCTCGCTTACCTTGATGTATTTGGCAAACAGATGCTCATCCAGAGGAAAACTCTGCACCGTCCGCTCATCTCGTGCATGAAACGTCCCGAGCTTCACCCACTTTTTGTTTGGATATCTGAGCACAAACAAGTTCTGAAACTATCATAAACATACACATACAAACAGATGTGCTGAATGTCAACAAAACACAGATTTAACAAAAATGGCATTACAAAACATTTTTTTATGAAATTCAAAAATAAAAAAGTAAATGCATAAATAAAGAGAGGCAGTCTGTAATAGAGCCCATAAGTGCTGACCTGTCACTGATTGAGACTAGGAAGTCTTTGGGGTTTGAGGAGAAGATCTCAAAGTTAGCGATGTCCAGCAGCTTGACCTGAATGGGCTGACAGAGCTCAATGATGAACCTGTGCAAACACAACGATGAAGACCACAGAGCTTCTGCTAAAATCACCCATCACTGCTGACAGAGTACTCTTCGTAGGGCTGGGCAATATAGCTAAAAAATGTATCAACGATATAATGTTTCATATCGTTCGGTATCGATAATTATTGACATTTTTTCTAACCTTTTTTAAAACAAAGAGCAATAGAAATATCTTTTTACATTTAACCACTGTATTTTTAAAGTAACTCAATTTTTTGAGACAAAATTAAAATTAAACATCTCATTTCTAATTTTTTATATGCAGATTAAATAGGTTAAACTTTTGCCTTGTCTCCCGAGGCCACAGGAGGGCGCAATGAGCAAAATAATGCAGCACATTTCAATTGTCAATGCAAGGAAATAATAGTCTATAAAAAATGTGCATTACGTCTAAATTAACTCATATAAATCAAATATAATTTCGTTAATTGCATAAACAATTATGAAAACAGCATCATGTATTTATGCACTGCTTAATACAAAGAGCCGAAGCGCCGATCACACTGTCTGCATTTAAAAACATGACGCAGTGAAAAGGCATAAACCTCCACAAATTTGCGATGTGTTTTCTAAAAGTTTAGACGGTTTTAACTTTGCATGTCTACATCTCTTGTGTGAGACGCGAGTGCAGCAGTCATATTTGTCCGTCTAAAAATGCACTGAATATGCGTTCTGTATGAATGGCTTGGTTTCGGTTTTAACCTAATCAAGATCTTCTCTGCACTGAGCTTTGCATATTTTTAAATGTGAACCAGTGGATCGACAAAAAGCTAATGCATTATAAAAATCGAAACAATTAAGACACTAAGATATATTTATATGTTATTTAATATAATAATTAATTGATAATAATTGTTTAAATTAATATAATAATTGATACTTTTGACTCATCCCTTTTCTTAAAAAAATTGTTTAAAGGCTGAAATGTGAAGTGCAGATCTTAAAAAAGGTCTTACTATCCTTTTAGGTTGTTTTGAGAATGTTCTGTAGGCTACTAATAAAAAAAGCACCTCTGTATATGTGTTTGTTGCAAATTTACAGACAATGCAATTGAGATGTTTACATTGGCTTGTCGAGGTAATATTTCTGTCCACTGACAACAAAGTTTTCCTTCTGAATTGGCATAACTGCACAAGTTTTATACTTAATACAATCTTTAAAAACAAATTACATTAGTTATACTTTAATTTCCCTCAATAAAACATCCGTTCTAGAAAATGCGCTGAATATGCGTTCTGTGTGAATGGCTTGGTTTCGGTTTTAACCTAATCAAGATTTTCTCCACATTGAGTTTCTATATTTGTCTAATATTTTGAATGAATAACACAGCAGCCGCGCGTCTCGTGGGCTAGACTAACAAAGCATTAAACTACAACGTCACTTACATCATCATCACCACATCTCGTGCTCCACTGAAGACACTACCTGACGCACACCTAACATTGGATTCTACTATCTTTGCATTCAAATGCAAATGTTTATTTTAAATTCGATTAATATTCATTCTTTACTCACAATCTCCTCATCACAGGCAGCACAGCACTCATGTTCATGTTTGTGTGTGTCACTCAGAGCACGTGCCTATATTGTGCACTATATCGAATATTTTTTATATCGTTATCGAAGAAGGTGTACCGTCGATAAATATCAATACCGTTTTATCGCCCAGGCCTAACTCTTCGTTTCATTAACAGTCATATACAGGTGCATGAGGAATAACACAGATCCTGCTCTTATCTGTCTGTCGAGGTACTAAACAGGATGTTTATTTTAAATTCGATTAATATTCATTCTTTACTCACAATCTCCTCATCACAGGCAGCACAGCACTCATGTTCATGTTTGTGTGTGTCACTCAGAGCACGTGCCTATATTGTGCACTATATCGAATATTTTTTATATCGTTATCGAAGAAGGTGTACCGTCGATAAATATCAATACCGTTTTATCGCCCAGGCCTAACTCTTCGTTTCATTAACAGTCATATACAGGTGCATGACACAGATAACACAGATCCTGCTCTTATCTGTCTGTCGAGGTACTAAACAGGCTTTTGTGAGTGGAGCGATGCTGGATTTAACACTGCAAACATGATCATCTTCAGAAAATAATCACAGCCACAAAACAATTATCACACAGAATAGTTTTGCTTGACGTTAAAGCAGTCTAATCAGCTCACCAGATCTTGTTATTGCAGGGATTCAGCATGTACATGTCCATGTTCTCCATCAGAATAGCTGAAGTGCTCTGGAAAATAGAAATACAGCACGATTCATCATGCTTTCAGATGCTTAATCGATTCTCTTATTGACCTGATTTAGACAAAAACGTACATAAGACATGAATAATATTCTAATGAAAAACACTACAATGTGTAATTTTGCTTTGGTATCCAGTCCCTGTCTCACAGTAACTCAGTGACAAACACAGACATGCTGATGAACCTTGGCTTCGGGGTTGGAGGACAGGATCTTGGCTCCACACTCCACGGAGGCGTAGTTGGTGACGGTCTGCTGCAGCTTCTTCCCCGCAGCGAGGGGGCCGTCAGAAAGGTGTGTGATCTGACCTGATGGACAAACACTGTCAGCGAGAGCAGGACTGGCGCTAAAGCTCCTGTCACAACAGAACTCACTCTTCTCGTTCTCCACCTCCAGCATGATCTTGGTCCACTCGGCGAAGGTGGGGATCTCCTGCTCTCTGCAGGGCATAGACGGGTCACTGTCTGCGGAGCCGCTGGAGCCCTGCACAGGTCAGTCGACAGAATCAGATCATGTCCAGCACTGTCATTTCATACAGATTACATTTCTAATGACACAGTGTAGACTAGAAGGAAATATGCTGACTTTTGGTATACATTTCCATCAGTTTTTAAGATTAATTTTTCATGACTTTTGCAGGTCTTTCACTGACAATAGAGACGGCTGAAATAATGCCATAATGCAAATACATCTACTCATCTACTGTGGTCATGTGCGCAGCTGTGAGTCTCACAGGAAACACCACCTGATCTTTCAGGATGTGGGAAGTGTTGGTCCTGTTCCCGGTTTGGTCTTTAGTGGGTTTTCTCGACTCATGGACACTGATGCTCTCTTGAACCGCTGGAAAACTTTCATGACAGACACAGATGATGAAAGTCTCAGACTGAGAAGGAATCAACTTGTCAATTCTGATTCTTTCAGATGAAAAGACAAAAACGATTCTTTACACTCATCTCATGCATTGATCAGACGTTCTCAGAGCTGTTTAACTGAAATTCCTTACCTGCTGAGCTGAGGGTCGTAGCGGAGCTTTTCTGCAGCGTCGCATGCAGCTGTACACGCATCTGTGATGCCGCTTTCAGCAGAGCAGGAGTCTGAAGCTGTGCAATCCCTGAACACACATACCACACGCCACATCAGTCCATCGCGCACACACGCACGCACGCACACAAACACACATCATCACGTGTAGCATGTTCACGTGTCACTATTCATGTCAAACTCGTCTGCTGTCCATCATAGAGTTCACGGATTAAACTGACACAAACGTCTGCAAAGAATCTAATTAACCCAATCACAGCCGCAGAACCAGTTTAACCAGTCTGACCCACATCACATCAGTCACTGTGGAGAAATGAACGGAGAGGTTTCTCTGTCCTGCTGATCCTACTAACATCACCTGTAAAATCACTACGGTCTCAGCAACAGACTTTACTTTGCAGAATTAATTAAAAGAAAAATCTCTGATCACAAGCACGAGTCTCTATGTACAATAACCAGTCAATACCACAGCCTTGATCTGCTGGAGCCCGTCTGCTAGAGCAGTGAATACACTCATTCACCAGCAGACCAGAACACACACACACTCTCTCACACACACGTCTGGCCAGCTATCCTTGTGGGGACTCTCCATAGGCGTAATGGTTTTTATACTGTACAGACCGTATATTCTATTGCCCTACACCAACCCTACCCCTAAACCTACCCCTCACAGGAGACTTTCTGCTATTTCAGATTTTCAATACACTCCATTCTGTGTGATTTATTAGGTTGTTTACCCGTGGGGACCTCAATTTAGGTGACGAGTCCCCATGAGTCTGTGTATTCAGGTTTAAGTCCCCACCAGAAAAGAAAAACAGGTACACACACACTCTATCTATCTATCTATCTATCTGTAAGGCCTATAAATCTTCAATCTTAAGACCTTTTAAATTTAGTAAAAATTCTAAACTTTTTGAATTTCTTTGAATCCTAATTCATTTTAATTCCACTCCCTTACATTAAACTACAAATTCCATTCTACGTCATGTTTGCTACGTCGGTTCACATTCAGGATTGAGGAGTCTGAATGAACTCCTGATGAGCAGGACTGACCGGCAGGAGACGCACTCGGACGAACCGCACACATGAGGGGCGGCAGATACTGGAGTGATGTGTGTGATCCGCGAGGACACTGAGGAAGACTCCACATCACTGATGAAGATGTTCTGCTCATCGCTCCCATCAATCACCGGCTGTTAACAAAACCACACACAGACGACAGCTGTAAGTCACTGCGGAAGAAAACATCTACATAAACATACATGAGGAGAATCCATTACATATATTCGTAATATCACACATCATATATATATATATGTGCGTGACATTATAACAGCCTGTAGCAGCACACGTGTGACTGACCTGGTGACTGACCGCTCGTGTGGTCAGTGTGTGTGTGTGTGTCTGCTCTGAACAATGGCCATGTTGAACAGGAAACCTGCACAGAGAATAAATTACAAAAACACTAGATGAGCAGATGAAGAGGATTTATTTGCATTATGGCATTATTTCAACAGTCTTACAGTCACTATAGTTCAGGGCCTGAAACAGACTTAATTTACCTTTTGTAAAGTACAGTAAACTGAAATTATTGTTTTTCTTTGAGGTGAACCAAAATATAACAATAAAAATACAAAAGCTGCCATTAATAGGCATTTCAGATTAAATATGCTGATGACTTTAATGTTAAAATTACATGATATTGAGACACAAATCACATTCACAGAGCAGATATTAATCTAATGGAGCTTCCCCTGATACAGCAGTGAACGTTATTCATACACAGTGCTTCCTGTTACTCGTCTCTGTGAATCCAAAGTTCATCATATACAGATACACGTGTCACAATCACACACAGAATATCACTCACACACACACACACAGAATATCACTCACACACACACAGAATATCACTCACACACACACACACACAGAATAACACACACACACACACACAGAATAACACACACACACACAGAATATCACACACACACACACAGAATATCACTCACACACACACAGAATATCACTCACACACACACAGAATATCACTCACACACACACAGAATATCACTCACACACACACACACACAGAATAACACACACACACACAGAATATCACACACACTATCACACACACACAGGTGTTGTGATAGAAACCACGCACTGAATGGCTACCATATTCATCTACTATGTTATGTAAAGTGTACCATGGCATTATTTGAAGTTCTTTTGATCACGTGTCCGAAAGAGCTCACTCTATTAGTTGTGTAATACATAAACACAGAACATAAACACAACGCTTCATGAGCTGCGAGTAAAGAAACAAATCTGCGGCCCGTCAGTCTAACTCTACTGATGATCATACACATTCATAAACATAATCAGATAATATTCGCCAGTGAATCAGTGACGCACCAGCAGCAGAGTCCCGACACCGAGCACAGCAGCAGCAGCAGCGGCTTCATCCTCCTCCGGCCGAGACACGCATCGCTCCTCAAACTAACCTAAGCTAAGCTAAGCTAAGCTAACCCGCTCCTCAAACTAAGCTAACGCTGCCAGAGGCGACGGTAATAAACGGCTCCTCGCCCGCGACACGATGGACTTTACACCGGCCGCGCAGCTGCATCTCTCACACACGCTGTTCGTCTCGTGCGAGGCGTCAATAAACTACACATCATTATCCTTCAGTGGCTGAAATACACACGAAGACCCGCCTCAGTCTCTATAAAACGATGAATCATCTTCCCAGCAGTCAGAGCGCTGCTCCGTTAGCCTGTGGGAAATATTCTAGAGCTAAACAAGGATACTAACACTACTGAAAACACAGTGCAGACTCGAAGAGAACTGGAGAAATATTATTTCAAACCCATCGTACACACCAACTGTGCCGCCATTCAGATGCGCTTTCGCACTTCCTGTTTTTCCGGTTCTCTTCCGGTTACAGGCGGAATGACGTCACCGGCTCTCCCGCCATCTGCTGTTAGCGTGTTTTGCTAATGTATTAGCATAGCTTAGTGATCTATTTCTACTTTAACCAGAATGACATCAGTGCCTATTAACATATATGGATTAATATAATGTACCATGTTACCACGTACTAGCTTTGCTCAGTGAGCACTACCTTCTAGAGCTTGGGTCAAATGACTGTAAGGTCGTCCTCAAACCCAAGCTAGGTTACATACCTAGAGTGCTCTCTACTTCATTCAGCACGCAGGTCATCACTTAGAAAAATGTTCATTTTGTAGATGAACCTCTGAAGAACAGACACGTGTCAGGAGTTATTTCAGATCAGTCTATTCTCAAATCAAAATGTTATGAGCGACTGAAATTAGCAGAACAGCTTCTTTGTGAAAAACATGAAACAGAAAACTGGGCTTTTAAAAGAAAGTTTATATCACCGTCCACATGAAGCAAACAGGAATTAGACACTGCAAATTCTCATTTTATTTTATTTTCCATAATCGATTTTATTTCATACATATAGAGGTACAGTACATCAAGCCATAATGAAACACAGAAAGAGTGAGACGCTCCTGTTATTTCCTAACTCTTCCCACCGCTGTTTTTCACCACACTTAAAACTATTCTACTTTCTGTTGGAAGAGTTTCTGAGAACACATTTCTGAAGAGTAAATAAACAGCTAAAGCACATTTTCCAGCATTCATTTTCAATACCATCATATGAATATATTATTTGAATGTGTAACTGCTGTTTAAACCTCAGATCTGCTCTTAAACAAGCGCTAGTCTCATCAGCTCACTGACAAAGGAAAAGTTCCTAAAATACTTCATTTGTGCATAGCTATAGTCTGAGTGACTAACAGTAAGAACACAAACACCCGTCTGATGAACAGAAGTCAGAGAGAGATGTTTCTGAAGATAAAGTGAGTGCTTCACCGTCATGATGCTCTAGCTGCAGGTTTCTACGCTGATCTGAGTTGTTTTTAGCATGTAACTCTCAGTATAACATGTTCAGCTTCCCTTGCAGTCTTGAGTTCAGCACTCATTGATTCGGATGCTGCGCTCATGAGAAATCCTGCTTCATTCAGTCTCTGTCCCTGCTCTCTAGCTCCCGTGTGTTTATGGGAGTAAACGGCAGCTAGTTTCATCCCTTCTCAGGGCAGTTTAAATGTCATCAGACTATTAAGTTAAATACTGCATGACACACCATTACATCCATCTGAACACGCCTCTGATTCACAAACATCCATATATTCATGTTTATAATAATGAACGTAAAAATACATCAGTGTTTCCCAAGAGTCCCTGCATACTTCTTACATTCCTTATTTAGTCCTTTTTAGGAATGCTATAATATTATTTTCAAATGAAGAGTTTGTCTTGTAATTACTTAACATGAGTACAGTAAATGAACATCATCAATGCTTAAATATCACTAATCCAATGAACAGACCGATAGAAACGACACAAAACTACTGTCAGATTTATTGCAAAGTAATGGGATGATGTTCTGGATAATTGTGTTGTATTTATCTGAAACACATACAGTACATAGAGCTGATTTTCTACACAGCAGAACAGGTGTATACTGTAGTTCCAGGGACTTTGGATTAACTGTCAACAGCTAGTATGGCAAGCAGGTGGCGCTATTCAAGAAGATGAATATATTTCATATTTTGGTGCTCATATAAGTGTTTGCAGACAATGACGACTACAGATGTAACAACAAAACAGGCAAAACGGACGTTCACAACTAAGAGAAATAAAGTTCTCTGAGCATTTTTAATGACAAACAACATTAAGAAATAAAAAAATTAATAATTTAAATGTCAAAACCCAAATATCACATAACCTTAAACTATTTTACACGTTTATCTTTTAATTTAGCCACAAACACACACACACTTCCCAGCTTACACTAAGATATATCGCTCACATACTATGGTATAATGTGACAGAAGTATGTGGACACACTTATCAACAGCCTAAAATAAACAAACATGCATTGCTAGAAACATCAATGCAGTGCTGCACGCTTTAAGGAATGGGAAGCACAGCACTGCCACGAACGATTCACCACAGAACAGAGAGGTTTGGGTGAAGACTAGAAGAGGATCGCATGGATGAGACGCCACGTCTGAACCAGACTGAACCACAGGCACTGACAAACAACACACAACCAGCACTGCTATCAAAGACACCAGCACACGAGAAGGGAAGCATCACTGGGACATGCAGGGATTCAGAGCTTTGGTACGGGACACACATGAGAACGCTCTGGAAAAACAGCCTCTTAAGGGGGAACCTGTCTGGTCGGGGAAGGTGGAGGACGACGGCTGTGTTAGAAGAAGAAGAAGAAAAAGAAGAAGAAGAAGAAAGTGGTGCATGAGAGCAGAAGCGTTGAGGAAGGCAATGGATGGTGGGGCGAGAGACAAAAAGACAGAATTAGTATCTGTAAGCAGTGTAGCATTATAAGACACGTTATTTGCTGATGTGTTAATATATATATATATATATATATATATATATATATATACATACAGTATGTGGTCACATGAATGTTGCTCTAGTACTGGAATTGCACTTTAGTGTTCTCATGAAAACTGGTGCTACTAGTGTAGTGCATGATTGTAGCGCGTCTAACAAAGGTATGAAAACGGATGAGAGACGAGTGTGAACGCTGGAGTAAACGTAGCTACACAAGCCTGGTTTCATGCAACGTTACATTTGTCAAAACACAATTCATAAGGCAAGTATGTACTGCACTCTCAGCATTGCCTCCAGGTTTGCTATAGTGAGCATTAGTGTAAAATCTCTTCTTCTCCATCAGCTCAACCAATACTGAGCAAGATTGTTAGAGTTAGGGTTAAGTTTATATCTAGCTACCTGAATAATAACACATCTGATTTAATGACATTTGCAAGAAACTTCCTTTTACTATCAAGCTTTGTTTACGCCACAGTTGGGACTATATTGTACAGAATGTGCACTTATGTGTACTTGCCAAAGAAAGTAATGTAATATAAGGTAACTACGTGGGTTAAGGTTAGGTTTAGGGGTAGGTTCATGGTTAGAACCTGGTTATTACCCAGTTATTTAAATTACTATATCAAGAACATGTAAATAAACTATACACTTGCAATGCATTGGCCAAGCATTCGAGCATGTGTTTGTGTACCTGCGAGGAATATTTTAATATGACTAGAAATGCATGTAGTAAGTAAAGAGATGAGAGGAGTGAGAGAAAGGCACAGATGAAAGGGCTGGTCTCACCTGGGAATGCTGGGAGGCGCTCGGTTGGGCCGGCTGGGAACCTGTGGGCTGTCAGCGCTGTTATTCAAGGGCCCCAAGGGTCCGGGGCGAGACGGAGGCGCAGGAGCACCTCTCCCAGCGGGTCTCTGTCCCGCAGACATCCGGCGCGGAGCCGTGGGGCTCGGAGGAGGAGACCTGCAGAAACCAACAGAGACACTCACAGCAAAGAGAGAGGAGGAACTCAACCCTACAGCAGCAGCAAACTACACAGAACTCCAGACAGAACGGCTTCCACTGGCTTTCTGTCACAGAACAATCTGGCTTCGTTCCACACCTGAAGAACGCAAGCGATTATGGTGTTTGTTGGTCGACCTCCTCACTTCTCACAAGCTCCCATCGAGGCTTTCAAGGATGAAGCAACCAATGAACCAAGCCAGATCCACCCTGAACTGACTGACCACCTGGGAAAGGCCTGATAGTCATAATCAGCCGTTTAGGGTTCACCCTAACCCTAACCGTTTCTAGTAGTCCGGTTCAGTCTGAAGTGGACATCCATCAAACACTGCACTGCTCTGGATCCTCCTGTGCTTTACTCAGATCAGACAGAGAAGAGGTGTTACCTGCGGGAGCCGGCGCCGGCGCTCAGCCAGGAGTTATCCACCGGCGGAGGCAGCGGTGTGGAGATGGTGGTGGTGGAGATGTCTCCGATGATGGCCAGAGCTTCTTTCAGAGCGTGGTGTGTGCGCAGAACCTCCTCGCGCCGCTGCACCTGCTCCTGAGACTCGTCCATCAGAGCGTTCTGATCTCCAGCCGAGTACAGCTGCGCCAGGAGCTCTGCGTTAATGAACTCCTTCACCTGCGGAAGACGACTGATGTTCATTAGTCTGATTATCATGACAACACGCTCACTCGTGTCTTTCCTCTGCTGTGGCCTCAAAAATATCTGGACACTTGAGCCACAACTAAAGATGTAAGCATGTCTTTACAGGATTCAACAGCATGCATGGTGTTTATTTTCACGACACAAACACGCCTTTTTAAACATTTACAAGTAAAGTTGGTTAGGTTTCATGAATATAAAATAGTGAACTGGACACAGTTTTTGCCAAACGTTATGTTTGTTGATAGTTAATGCTCTGAAGTACACCAGAGCAGAACTGACCACGAGAGCAGCTGCTGAGAAATGAGTGCGTCACAGAAGTCAAGTTAGGTTTGAGACCAGCTCCAGCATCATTCGAGCGCAGATTCCGTCTGCTTTTACCTTTTATATCTAATGCAATGAAGTTCAGACATGTTTAAGTGTGACTAATGTCCAAACACTTTTTGGGGCCACTGTACTGTAAGTATATATTAGTGCTGTCAAAATTAGCGCGTTAATGCATGTGATTAATTTTTTCAGTTTAACGCGTTAAAATATTTAACGCAATTAACACAGCACAGTCTTTACAAGCACATGAAATGGGAGACTTTCAGACGCGAGTCAGCCGTTATACTGTGATCGTAGCACATGCTCTTCAATATCACACACAAATACTTTTTTTAGTGTTTGATAACGTTATTCAATTTCTGTATATTTCCTACTTGCTGAAGGGCACAGGTAAATATGACATTTATTATAATGGGTTTATGTGAAGATTGTTTTAAGCTCATTTAAATTAGAAGTTATTTTTTAAAGTCTAATAAATGTTAAAACGGGCAGCTCTCAATTATACTGTAATGTTGAATGGCTAGTCAATGGTTAAATATTAGGAAAAAACACTATTTGCTAGAGACATCAGTAGTATTGGTATCAGTGACACTCGCCTTCAGTCATTAAAAAAGATGCCATTGAACAAATATAAAATATAATGTCTTTATGTGGTTTCTACATTAAGTTGAAGATTGAATGTGAAATTATTGCAATATAAAAGTATATTTAAAAACTTTAATGTTAGGTGGAATTAATCGTGATTAGTTTCAGATTTTTTTTTTTGATTAATTAGTTAATTCTTTTAATTGACTGACAGCTATTTTTTTATTTTGCGTATCTGACTCAAATATATTTCGTTATTTGTAGTCTGAACAGCAAAATGTTTTGATGTTTACATATTTATCCTGATATAAACCACATCTACATGGGTACACATCTACATTTTTGCAAATGCTTTTTAGTTATAGTCTTGTAGTCCGAATCGAATTTCACGACTCGTATATAACACTGTACAAGGTGCAGTACTGTAGTGAACAGTAATGCTCTGATTCTTCTGATGAGCATCTCAGATATAATAGTGTTCAAACAATCAAATCCTCATCTGTCCTCACAGTCACACAGCATCCTTACGTTATTGATCATCAGATGCATGATGCTCTTGGGCATGAGGTCGCGGATGCATTTGTTGACAATGGCCATGTAGGAGTCCACCAGGTTCCTGATGGTCTCCACCTTCCTCTCCAGCTGAGGATCCATGGAGAAGTTCTCCGACGGACCAGAACTCTCACTCTCCACCTGAGTCCAGGGACACAATCAGAAACGTGAGGTGAGAAGGAAGATGGTTCATGCTTCACTTTGAGGGGAATCTCTTGTTAGTGGTATGTGAACGACGTGTCACTGACCGCGGCCCTCTCGGGATAAACGCCGGCGCGCAGCAGCGATGCTCTCCAGCTCTCCACCTCCTCCAGAGTGTCACACGCCAGCTCCAAGAAACGGTTGTCCTTGAACACGTTCCTGAGAGAAAGCCAGCCGTCACTCAGATGAAAAGCATTGATCGCTCTCACCTGTGTGTGAAGAACCTGCAGGAATCCTCTCTGAAACTCTGAGAGTCTGTGTGCTTTCTCAACTATGAGCGGAAATGAAGACTAACCTCATACCGCTAATAACCAAGAAAGTGATTCCACGACATTGTTCCTCTGCGTTGTCAGAGTTGTGATGTGGACATTTCTATCCTCACAGAACTGGAATGATTATTAAAATTTTAAACTTTAAGCGGTGAACGGGTCTTAAGAGTTTCTCTCTGTTCCTGATGGTGTGGTCTTTGAGAACTGATGACATGAACCAGATCATTTAAAACAGCTCTGACAATTCTATTGAAAACAAAAAGAAAGTGAGAAGTGATTTATTTACCGCTGCTCCGTGTTGAAGATGGCAAACATGTGCTTGCTGGACATGAAGCTTTTCTCCACATCTCTGACCTTCAGATTGTCCAGGGGCAGCATGTACTTCTTCTCTTTCTCCTGTGGGATCCAGACAAACCATGCATCAACATGTCATCACGTTCTTTTCATGATAAACAGACTCCTAATGCAGCATCTTCAGGGAATGAGAGAAAAGCAGTGAAAACAGACCATATATACAATGCTAATCTGAGAGAGAAATGGAAAAAGGAGAGTTGGATAAACATGTAAAGATAAAGAAATGATGGTGAAGAGAGACGAGTGCATGTGGAAGTCATGAGAAATGTTAGGAAACTGATGAGGAGAACACAAGTTTAAACCAAAACTATCATGCAGAGAAGCGTTAGACTGTTAATGGGTCAATCTCACAACAAACACTTCAAGAAAATATGAAATTACCTGTTTATAAAGGAAATTACACCCATTTACATTACTCTAATCATCTTGTCTGAACACAATGACTGTATGAATAACATTATTTCATAAAAACCTAAACAATATAGAAATTAAAATTTACAACAAAAAAATGTAAATATGAATCTTTTCTTATGTGTGTAAATATGTAATATGTTCACAGTACAGTAATGACATTTTTGCAGGGAAATGTTTTCTCTATTTTCAAATGAAAGTGAAACACTAGTGAACTAAAGCGAGCTGCAGCTTCTCCTCTGGGTTTCTACGTTTCATAAATATGTTCCCCACACTGCCGAGGAGCTGTTTTCGGTCTGAGAGAGAGATTCGAGAGCAGGCTGGCACTCGATCTGAACATCTGGAAGCACTTAAGAGCTGTGAGAGAGACACACCAGACCAGCTTCAGCAGCAGACCTCTGGAGAACAGCCCAGGCCAGATGAATGCACAGCGGCGATCATCGGACGGATCGGGGTTACGCTCCTCGAGAGCTGTGAAGAACGTCAGGATCCGGCACGGGACACAGAGTCTGTGTTCAGTCGATCCGTTCATGCTCACACTAGTGTACACTAGTCTGCACACTGCTTAGACGTGGTGAGAGCATGTGACGCTTGGGATTTTTCAGGCTTTTCTCCTTGTCTTTGATTTAAGCTGCTTTGGCTTCAGTGCTAGTGAAGAGGACGACCACACACAAACACCAAACACTGGACGAGGACATTTCATCTGAAATGCTCAAAAAATGCAGCCGGCACTGAGCTTTTAGCTTCGCCGCACACCAATGTTCATACGAGCTCTGCAATGCTGCGGTTTAGAGCTCAACAAACATTTCATCCAGTTTTCATCCAACTATTGATGTTCACAGTGCTAAACGTCCTGAACAAATCGACTGTTTGCAGACTTCAGTGACCAAAGCCACGAAACAACTCTAACAGCCTAATTAAAGAAATGCAGCAAACTTCAGTATTGAAGTCACAATAATAAAAGCAGAACACAAGGACGTTTGTTAGTGAGACGATATCTGATAGTGAGAGTTAAGTTGGTTTGCTTGCATTGGTTTAGAGGAATCTGTCATGACATTAAAAGAATGACCAAGACATCTGAACTCGTGAACCACTGAATCATTTCAGACACACTTTCTTCCTCATTCCTGCACGGCTCATGCTGCTGGTGACTGATATCAGTCTGTGTTTTTTAATATTAACCGCACAGGTCTGTTGTGTCTTCAGTCATGGGGTGACATGAGGATTTTGGTTTTCCTGTGTTGATGGTTTCAGGCTGAATCGCTGAGTTTGCCAGCTAAAGAGCCAATGATTCTGACAGCTGCTGCGGAGCATGTGAAGGGTTATTAACATCATTAAATAAAGTCATCAATCCCTCTCATTCTTCATACGGACATGCATTTCAGCATCAGATCGACTCCTGACGCATAAAAGCATCCCATAATGCCAGAGGAGCTCACCTCGTCATCTTTGAACCAGGACAGGCTCTCGGCGGTCAGCACGAACCAGTACTCCTTCGCTCCTCCCTTCATGATGCTGATGTTATTGATGGTCAGCCAGCCCTTACGGATTACCTGACGGAGGAAGAGAGACGCGTCAAACACAAACACACGCTCGGCACAGCAGTGATCAGTGCAGAGTGTGGATGAATGACGTGAGGAATCAGTGTGAGACACGTAACGGTTACGGAGAGCAGACTCGTGATGTTTACACAGTGCTTCACACAATCCACTGCAGGACTAACATCTGAAATCAGCATGCTATTTAAACAAGTCGTCTGGCAAATAACAAGAAAACATTTCAGTTCTCTAGCTGTACAGCGTGAACACAGTGCACTATATAGGGCACAGGAGCCGATGTGAGACAGTGACGGTTCATTCCCACTGAATGAATGATTTAATGACTCAAACAGTCACTAACTGCAGTCAGTGTAAAACCCCTCCACTAACACACAGACGAGTGACAATCAGTGCACCTGTTAGACGACCTCAGGTCGACCAATCCACTAACTGCTGCATAATACATTCAAACATTAATGATAAAATGTTCATTAAAATCTTCTAGTCCTGACAGATCATTCATATGCAACATTAATAATGACGGAGCTGCACTGTGATTGGATGAAAAGCTCAAAGCTGTTACTCTATGCAGTATCAGCCAATCAGCATCCAGGATTACAGCTGTCTGTTTTATCATTATCATTACTGAATGTAGTTTATTTATTGTTGCAAGACATTCATTAATTAGGTAGTTATTAGCAGCAGGTGTCTCCAGCGTGCGTGATCATGCGTCCCTCTGAAGCTATAATCATTACACACAGAATCAGTGCAGTGCTCGTGTTCGCTAGCAAACAAGCGTGCTCTGTAGGGACTGATGGATGTTTTCAGGCTGATGGTCACCTCTGTTTCTGCCTCGACTGCTCAGTTTGGCCGGGTGATCAGCTCTAGGAGAGTTCTGCTTGTTCCAAACCCCTTCCATTATGATTTACAGATGCTATGGGCTCTTGGGATCTTTTGTAGTTTTCTCCAGATCTGTGCTTTAACTCAATCCTGTCTTCCTTTGACCTCAAAGCTTGATTTTTTCAGCTGTCAGTCCTCATATAGACATTGTGTCTTTCCAAATCATGTCCAATCAATCAAATTAGCCACAGATTTACTCCAATCAAAGAGTAGAAAAACCTCAAAGATGAGCCAGAGAAATGGATTCACCTGAACTAAACCTCACGTCTTATAGCACAGGGCCTGAATACTTATGACACTGTGATCTTTTAACACATTTTGCTTCATCGTGTGGTATGGAGTGTAGATGCGGAAAAAATGAGAATATTTGAGAATAAGGCTGCAAGAAAACAAAATGTGCAAAAATAAAAAGTTTGAATCCTTTCTGAATCCAGTGTGAGAAAGACTTAAAGGGACAGTTCACACAAAAATGAACATTACCTCATGATTTACTCACCCTCAAGTCATCCTAGGTGTATATGACTTTCTTCTTTCAGACGAATCCAATCGGAGTTAAAAAATGTCCTGGCTCTTCCAAGCTTTATAATGGCAGTGAATGGGTGTTGAGATTTTGAAGCCCAATAAAGCGCATCCATCCATCATAAAAAGTGCCTCACACGGCTCCGGGGGGTGAATAAAGGCCTCCTGTAGCGAAGCGATGTGTTTGTGTAAGAAAAATATCCATATTTAAAGCTTTACAAACCGTAATCTCTAGCTTCCGCTGATTGTTGTACGGATGACGTAGGGATAGCGTAAGCGCCGATGAGAATATGCTGGTCTCACGAGAACCGACATTTGTTTACAGGAGCAAAAAAAGCAAAGTTACTTTAGCAAAGGAAAACCAGTCTCTTCTTGGCTTATATCGAAATCCTTCCACATTTCTCTTTACAAATCCTCGTTTTGTGCTTCTAATTCGTAACCGGGGTTCTGTTTTGCTCTCTCCGCTGCGCTTCCGCATTCGTCACTTCTCACCGGAGCTTACTCTACGTCATCTGCCGGAGCGACAGTTAGCGGAAGCTAGAGAAAAGTGATTATAAAGTTTTAAATATGGATATGTTTCTTACAAGAACACACCGATTCGCTACAGGAGGCCTTTATTCACCTCCGAAGCCGTGTGAGGCACTTTTTATTACGGATGGATGTGCTTTATTGGACTTCTTTTGGACTGTTGAAAAATAACACCCATTCACTGCCATTATGAAGCTCGGAAGAGCCAGGACGTTTTTTAATATAACTCAGATTTTATTCGTCTGAAAGAAGAAAGTCATATACAGCTAGGATGGCTTGAGGGTGAGTAAATCATGGGTTAATTTACTTTTTGGCTGAACTATCCCTTTAAAGTCACACAGATCTGAAGAAACTATCCTCTGGTTCATGCAGTGAACTGAACTACATCTACTGCTCCATCACCTCAGTGCATTTAGTTACACACATCAACCTGACGTCTTACAATTATTCCAGAGGCTGGAGGAGACGAGGCCTGAAGAAACACACAAACACACACAATTTTATGCTCAAGATCCCCTTAATTAAAGCCAATCATCACTCATGGATCACTGGATCCTCCAAACGCTCTTCTCTCATCAGTGCACCACGACACTAACTTCACCACACTACGCTGAGTATAAAGTATAAAAAGTGAAAGTAACGACTGCTTGTGTTTCAATACGAATGTTTAATGAATAATTAAACATGCAGACCTGAGCCACAAACACAGCAAACTGAGGCTGAACTCTGTCAGATGAGCTTCTGAAGACAATAAAATAAGGTCAAGTCTCCTCAAACTTTCTGCTGCAGGATTTCATTTCTCACAGCAAACACGCTCCCAAACTAAACGTCTGTCCTATGTTTGTGTTTCCAGGTATAGACACGATCTGTGAACAGCCCCTAACTGCTGCACTGCAACATTTCCACTTTGGGTGTGCAGTATTTTTCAGTAATTCGGTGTTAATGTTGCCATGATCTGAAGCGTGTGCCAGTTACACTTCAGTTTGGCATTATTTGTCAATAATTCAGCAGTCCGTAGTCAATTATTCGGCTCATGTTTCCTCACCTCAAGACAGATTGCTCAAATGTTTCATTTCAAGACCTCTGTCAGGTTTCTACTTTCTTACACAGAACTTCAGAAAACCAACTAAAGACCAACTGATTAACTGATTACAGATGACACACTGGGTTGATATTTTGTGTCTAATGCAATGAAATTCAAAAATTTCATTTTTGTGTCTACAAGAGCCCAAATGCCGTAGGCTATGCTGTGTGTGGCATCAATACAATAAAACAGAACTATTCTCACGAATGAAGAGGTTTACACAAAACTATGCTTGTCCACAGTTAAAAACACGACCAGTCCAGTGTTCTGCTAGAGAAAGAGCCATGGAAATGAGAAAAATAACGCAAAGGTGACATGTCACATGTTACGTAAAGCAATGAGGAAACATGAAGTATATACATAAGTATAAACATAAACATAAAATATATAAAGTATAAACATAAACACAAAACAAAGTATAAACATAAGTTCCTGAATGTTTGACAGGTTCTGTTGTTAGGATGCATGAACAGAGGAGTTTCTATCTGTCATCAGTGTGTGTTGAGACAGGAATGATGGAGAGAGACACGGATATGAGAGGCTCTTACCTGGAGCTCCTGAGCCAAACACAACAGCACATCATGCAGGAGCCGCTCGCGCACACGGGAGGATCGTGAAGAGAACATGACACACGTGTGTGAGAACAGAAACACAACTCAACATGTCCATAACACATGGACATACTGACAAACACAAGAGCTACTGAGTAATAAAGTGAGGGCAGTAAAAGCAGAGCAGAAAGAAAGTCAAAGCCATGTAAAATGACCAAAAACAAAGAAATAGCATTGATGTCTGGAGTGCCATAAACATAGACGGCCTTCACAAACACCAACACACTGACCTGATTCCCTGCAGAGCTCTTCTTATTCGCCTGACTGCTGCGCTGCTGAGCACTGAGAGACAGAGAGGGTGTGTGTGTGTGTGTGTGTGTGTGTGAGAGAGAGAGAGAGAGAGAGAGTGTGTGTGTGTGTGTGTGTGTGTGTGTGTGTGTGAGAGAGAGAGAGAGCGAGAGAGAGAGAGATAAATAATTCTAAAATTCTAAATATAAGCACAAAAAATTACCCTCTTATATCATATGATACAGTTTAGCAATATCACACCAGTTAAAGTGCTGTATATTGATTTATACAACAGTTCAATAAACAAGTTAATATTTTGTTTTAGACACAATATTGTCTGTTTTTGCTCAGTTTCACAAATGAAAATAGTTCCAGTCAAAGCCACAGCAGAACTGATGAGTGTCTCTAATTAACACACAGCAGTGATTCGCTACTGAACGAACCCATGTTTTTGAATGAATCAAGTGAATCAATGATTCAGTGACTCATACAAAGAGTGTCACTTCCTTTGTTTCTGAATGAATCAGCCATTTGATTGAATCGGTTGAATGAATGATTCAATTATTCAACTCGCCGCCACCTACTGGTGCTTTTAGTTTCATATTGAGAGTATATCAAATTCATTTAAATTATTTTCATATTTCAATATTCAATAAAAAAAAACATTAATACCCATTTACTGTCATTCTTGGTTCAATGTTGACCAAAAATATTTCTTTCTGAATCTATTCTCTTGTAATGTCTACTCAATGCTTTTCTCTTTTAACACAATAATAACTGATATTTTGGAGCTATTTCTCAGCCAAATAGATGTGCTATTATTAATTAAATTAATTAATCTCCATATCATGTAATTAATTCTATTTAAAATGTTAATTGTTTGATCTGCACATACTTGGCGAAGCCGATGAAATCCTCGTGGTTGGTGTTGATGTACGCGAGCTGAACGTCGATGAGCAGCAGCACCTGCAGAGACACAGACACAGACGCTGCAGAGCCGTAATCTCCTCATACACCTGCATGCACAGATATCTGTGTGTCGCACCTGCTCTTTGGCTCGGCTCTCTCGGTCACGGATATGAGTCGTGACGATCCGCTCCGTCTCCTCCCGCAGATGAGGGAATGAATCCAGCTGAGCGTGCAGAAAATTAAACACAGAATTAAAAAGCTAACCCACAGTTTCAGGACAGCGGCTGCATGACACGCACTAAACTACACTGCAGTGACGCTCCGGATCGAGTGCTTGACAAACCCTCCTCCAGTGAAAGACTGGAAATATAGAGCATGTTCAGTTTACAGACTGCTGTAAAGATGCTGCTGCGGAGTCTCCACTCAGAGCAGGATACTGTTTTAATCATCTAATGGATTTGGGTCTGAGAGTCGAGGTCTAGATGGGTGCTAATGCTCATCTTTGGGTGAACTATTCCTGATGTGGTGAACTACACGTGTGGCTCTTCTGCTAAAACTAAGGTGAAAATCTGCAGAACACTGCCGACTCAAAGCCACTGAGCAACAAAGAATGAAGAATAAGAGAGGCTCATTCTGAGAAACAGCCTGCAGCATTAAACACACACGAGACATTTATCAGCCTCTCTCGGCTGCTTTTGGGGACTGGAAAAAGATTTGCAATGTTATTTTTATAATTAGGATATCATATTTACCATATTCTGTAGATGTACAACAGTCATACATGACAGAAAAAAAGCTAAATGCAGGAGTCTTGTTTATTTTTGTGTCTTATCAAATTCTGACAAAGGCTTTTTAACTCTTTTTTTGTTACTACAATAAGAACAGAGAATTAAATTACAAACAAGAGGACAAAGATACAATTAAAATTAGGTTTTTCAGGTATATTTAGTATTCAGGTACAAAAGACTAAGAATCTGAGTCAAATATGTAATGAAACTGCACAGTCTTCACTGCATGAATTAAATATACTGATCCTTATTAAATCTGCATGCGAGCAGAAATCCACTCTAATTATGACGGCGATATATTTACGACAGTAATTCCACTCAAGCTAATATACAGCTGCAGCAGGTTTATTAGGCTGCTGTCACTTTAAGAACCAGTGCACAGATTCAATACACTGACACACATCTGATTTTCTTTCACGGTTCAGTTTACTTAAGTCATAATTGACTGTGTTTAAGCGAATACTCGCCAAGATGGGCATCTGACATAATTTTGTGTCTATTTGATCATTCAGTTTTTATTAGCGGCTTATTATGCTTAATAACTTTTAACATCGGCCTATTTAAATGGCGAATTATGCAAGATCACAAAAAACTGTTATGAGTTCACGTTGAGTTCTAAAAATAAAGTTGTGTCCTTAATATTTATATAATGTATCTGTTTTATGAAACAAGGCACTGGTGCTGAACTCTGTGTGTAAAGAGCGACGCACCTTATCAGAGCACTGACGCACCGTGTTGATCAGCTCCTGAACCACCAGATCAATACACTTAATACACGGCTCCTTGATCTTCACCACCTGCTTCTTCACGATCGCCTCGAAGGCCATGTCTGGAGTGAACAGACCCGTCCTGCAGAAGAAACACGGTCATCTTCAGTGCTTAACACACACCTGACCCTAAAACCCACAGATCTGATCCGGCAGGAACACAACAGGGTTTGTGAAGACAGAGACAGAGCGGTCAGTCAACAGACCCTCACCTGATGCCATGGATGTTCTTGATAGCGTAGCTGATTTCCCGCCGCATCTCCTTCTCGTCACACTCCATCTGTCACACAGACGGGTCAGAAACAAGGACGGTTAGGATGAAGAGGCGAGAGCAGATGCACCATCAGTGTCCGGCTGACTTGCCTTGACCAGCTCGAAAGGGAAGCGCTCGTGGAAGATGCGGTTGATCTTGGCTCCTCCAGACAGCTCCACGGTGTCCACCTGATCACCAGAGCCTTCGATACGCTTCTCGAAGTCCACCGAGAACTGCTGCACCATCCTGCAGACGCACACACACACATCTGCAGCTCTACTCACTGCGCTGCGGTTTATCTGAAACGAGGACTGAACTAATCATCAAGTGAACATGCTGTTCTGATGAATTTCTTCACATACACTGTACATGTGTGTGATTTGTCTGAAGAGACTCCTGCTGGACTGACTCCAACTTAGTTTCTGTTTGAATGTAATTTAAGCGATGAATTTACCATTATGAGAGGTTTTCCCTCGGCTGACAACAGCTGAATTCAACCCAAGTGTTAATTTGAGCAACGCAGAGCTTCACAATAAAGAAAAGAAAGGCCATCTGTCGTGTGATTCAGTGATAGAGAGATGTGCTGCGTTACATGCTGTGTGTCCATCCAGAACATGCAGAGAGATCTGAGACGATCTGAACCTGGATGAGACTGACTCTGGACCAGATTACCTCACCCTCTTCTGCTGTTAAAAGACTGTCAGGACTGACTAGAGACCAGTGCAACATTAGTGATGGGCACAGTTACTTTAGCGGCTGATATCATTGCATGTGCATTTGTTTCTTTCAGACGCAGCATTAATGTGAGGAGAGGATTTCAATCCATCATGATCTGATCTACAGAGGTCTGCACTCGTCAGTTTACTGGGATCTGTGCCATTATTTAACACTCAAATAAAGCAGGTCTCATTTAGCGTCTGTGCTGTTAGTCGATCACACCTGATTATCTCCGGCTCGTTAGAGACGCTCTTGTAGATTGTGCTGGGCATTATGGACATTTATTTTGTACTTTGGTTGATTCAGTGATCTTAACTCTTATTTTTGACCTGTATTATATAGTGTTAATCTTGTCAGTCATTTTTAATTTAGTCTTAGTCTTTTAAATTAGTCTTAGTCCTGGTGTCAAATGTACGTTTTAGTTATTATCATATTTAGTCAACCTTGTCCTGTTTTTGTTTAGTCAAGTTTTAGTCAAGTCAATTAAACCATTTTTGTCATGCTGTATAATAGTTAAACTGATCATTTTTGTTTTTATTGCTTAAAATTATAATCGTAATGATTGTTGTCATTTGAGAAATTAATTTTTTAATTTCAGGAATTTTACTTTCACCAATAAGCACAAATCAACAGAATATGGACTTTAGTTGACCTCATCTAGTGTGCTGATTTATTACAGGCTATTTAATATATAAATTAATATCAAAGACTTAGATATGCACTCTCTCTGACCGCATTATGAAAACTGGCAAAAACACACAAAAAAATGTAACAGTAAAATTCCTGATAATAATTCCAAAATTTCCAAATTGAAATAATGTTTGTCTATTAAAACAGCAGCGGTTGAGTAAGAAACACAATCACAAACTACGCAGTCGAGATCTCGTGACTGAAGGATGCTTTCATTAAAGCTGAACATCTCAGAGATTCTCGTTGGTCTGTGTTTGCAGATCATCGTCCGCGCTTCAGCAGCACATGGTTGCCAGATTGCAAACAATAAGCAGAACATGTTTTAACAGAGAAGCTCTGATTTGGGCTTTGAGCTCTTGATGTCTGGCGACCGCACACATGAACGCTCGTGTAGAGACGCGTGTACAGCAGACCACTATAATGTTCTGTCTTTTTTTCCGGATGAAAATAAAAATAAATTTTGGTATAGTTTTTATTTTTAAAATACATTTTAGTCTTGTCTTTTTTCGTCAACGATATTGCATGTTGATAGTCACAGTTGTCGTTTATTGATCTTAATGTCCTCTCATCATCGTCTCATCTTAGTCATGGGAAAAAAGCTCGTCAACAAACATTTTTCGTCATACTTTTCGTTAACAAAATGAACACTAGAATTATCTGTTTTAGATCACTGAATCAACCTTAATACATTATAATCTAATTATAAAAATACAACACTACATCTGTCTTGACTCGCTATTATCGCTCAAAGCTTAAATTACTGTGTGAATCACTGGTGCACGACGGCATCAAGCACAACACTGAGCAAACAGACATATGAATACTACATTATTACATTAATACTACATGCTACTACTAATACTACAGCGAGCTCATAGAGTCGTCAGCCGGAAAGGAAAGCGAACACAATTTGCTGAAAGACTGGCATGCACTGACTGCAGCAGGGCTTTGGTCTTGCGTGACGGGTCGTCGGGCCGGTACTGCCGGTACTCCTCCGCCTCTCGGTCCAGAGACAGCAGCTGCGACTGCAGTTTACTGCGGAAGGCAGGCAGCGTGTCCCGGATGTGGTTGGTCAGTTGCTGTGGAAACAATAATGCAACCGCAGCAGCTCCATTAAATCAGTAAGAAGTCATGAGGATCATCAAATCAGTGCGGCTCTTCAGCACCACAGTACCTGATTGAGGACCTTCTGCAGGTGTGGGGTGCCCATGCTGTCTGCTAGGTGTCTGTAGGCCGGATGAGACAGAAAGAACTTCCTCTCTGCCGCCAGAGCCGCTTTGATGTCCTTCTTCCCGTCGATGTCTTTCTGACTGCGGTTCACCACGCCGATGTACCCTGTGTGAGCCAGCGGATCACTGCAGCGCTTTAGTGTCAATAATTATCGATACCGAACGATATGAAACAATATATCGTTGATACATTTTTTAGCTATATCACCCAGCCCTACTTTCAGTATTTTGGAATATTAAAACTAAGGCTGCCATTTTAATGCATTCATTTGGTGAGATTAATTATGGAAAAAAAATAATGATTAAGGCATTTAACGCAGCGCCTCGTCCAGACCTGTCTGTCATCTTACACTGATGCAGGGCGACTGAATGAAGGAGTCTATTAGAATGCAGTTATATGAGCTAAAAATTAAAGATATGAGGGCAAAAATCAAACTAGTTCAGCAATATCACACCAGCAAGAGTGCTGCTTCTTCCCAATATATGCACCACTGCAAGTGTGATACTGATTTTATACAATATTTCAATAAACAAGAAGTTCATATTGAGTTCTCATTTTAGACACAATATTTTCAGTATTGTCTGCTTTTGCTCAATATCTCAAATGAAAACCAGTCAAAGCCACAGCAGAGCTGATGAGCGTCTCTGAGAAACACACAGCAGTGATTCTGTGGTTCTGAATGGATTGAGTCAAACAGCTTTGTTTCTGAATGAATCAGCAGTTTGAACGAATCGGTTGAGTGAATGATTCAATGACTCGCTCATTAAGACTTCATTTAGTTTCCTATTCAGAGTATCAGTTCACTTTTTTAAATAATTTCAAATTCATTTAAAAAACAATACCCATTTATTATCATTCTTTATGCAATGTTGAATCTAAAAAAAATTTTCTAAAGCTGATGTTCTTTTGTAATGTCTATTCAGTGCTTTTCTCATTTATCAAAATAATGAAATTTCATGATCTTTTGGCTGGTAATTTCTCAGCCAAAATCGAAGTGTGATTAATTTGTGATTAATTAATCAGTACATAATGTAATTGACTAGATTTAAAAAGTAATTACTTGACATCCCTAAATAAAACCAAAAAATCTCTGACATGAGAACTAAAAAGTGTGATGTGACAGAGGTGAGTCAGGAGCGAGGGTTTCTCACCGCGGCGCAGAGGAAGGAGCTTGTTCTCCAAAACGTCTCGTGCGTCTGTACCTTCATCCATCAGGTCGAGTTTGGTGATCACACCGATGGTCCTCTGGCCTGTAATGAGGCGCACTCAGGATTCACCAACAGTGAGATTACACTTTACACAAAACAGCTACGGGTCAGATAAATCATCAGCAGGACGAGTGAGGAGTGGACTGAGACACTGACCATACTCAAACCTGCCTCCTGTCTCACCACTAAACCACAGCTCCAAGACACACACAACAAGCCTTCACCTTATTGTCATAAAAAATTCATTTGTAATTTTTTAGAGGATTTAGAACAGGACTAGAGCAAGATACAGCAGCTCTGGTCAGCAGGAATGTCAAGAGGTCAGCAGGAAGGTCAGCAGGAAGGTCAGGGGGTCAGCAGGAAGGTCAGCAGGAAGGTCAGGGGGTCAGCAGGAAGGTCAGCAGGAAGGTCAGGGGGTCAGCAGGAAGGTCAGGAGGTCAGTAGGAAGGTCAGGAGGTCAGCAGGAAGGTCAGCCGGTCAGGAGGTCAGCAGGAAGGTCAGGGGGTCAGCAGGAAGGTCAGAAGGTCACTCACCCTGAGGGTCGACGTCTTTGGCCAGTTTGAGCGCGTCAGAGTTGGCCAGGTCAGTGTTAGCCGGAGTGACAGCCAGGATCAGGCAGCTCTCGCGGCAGATGAACTGCATGATCATGTCTCGGATCTGATGCTCGATGTCAGCCGGCTGATCTCCCACCGGCACTTTAGTGATGCCCGGCAGGTCGATGAGGGTCAGATTCAGCACTGCACAGAGTCAAGAGGACGGATGGAGAGATGGAGAGATGTGTGACGGGCCAGCAATGAAGGCAAATAAAACAGAATAAAGATTGAATTAATAATGCTAGAACCTCTGATTCGTGCCATGACCTCATAACCCCTGTAGACTTTCCAATAAATATATGCTGCATTGTACATCATGAAATTTGTGACACTGGTGTGCTGTTAAATCCAAAAATGCTTCTCACAAACGTGGTTCAGGACTATGTGCACATTCACAATCTTGCATCCGAAAGGCTTTTTCAGAAGCCGTCTAACATGCGACACCATACGCAGTGAGATTTTGCTAGGATTTCTCCGTCTACAGGCAGAGCAGCTCAGTTTTCCAGTACCGTTCGGGGAATAAACCCTCAGGTTGATGGGAATGGGTGAAATGCCCTTATTGGCCCCGGTGACGCGGTCGGTCTCAGCCTCGATCTCTTGACGGACTTCATCGAAATCGGTGAATTTCTTCCCTTTGCAGTGCAGGAACTCGGCCCACTCTGCAGATTCAAGACCACACGCAGATGTTAGACAGACAGAGAGACATAAGCAAATCATAGAACATTTGAAGTACTGAGTTAATAAACTAATAATCAACTTTATTAATTAAATAAAAAATGTAATTAGCAGAACATCAGCTATTGATTTTTCCTGTCCGGCTGCATGTTAATTACACTTAACCTGAAGCACTGAGTAAGCGATCTGAGACACGAGTTCACCTGTGTTTGCGGTGATGAGCTGCAGAACAAGTGGTCTGCGTGTGACGATTCCGGATCCACGGGGCAGAAAATCCCTGGAAAACACACAGAGCCACTGCTGTCCATCTCACTGACTCAAAACAACAACACAACACCATTGCTCTCTGTGTAATGTGATCCGTGTGCTTCCCTGCCATTCTGCAGACGTCTTTACATTTATATTACTCTATTACACTGAAACACCAGTCCAGTTAATCAGACTACATTACAATAATGTGAATTAATATGTACATAATGCATTCTATCACTGTAATGTGAGGCTGTGGAACAGTCTTCCTGGTTTAAGAGTCTCCAGCACTTTGAGTCTAGACTGAAGATCTGAAGATATTTTCTCTCAGTTGCTCTCAGACAATATTTATTGTGAAATGCAATATAAATATACTGTATTCCCCTCGCTCATCATAGTCTCGGCCCTCCCCTGGCTGTCGTCTGACATCAGTGACTGCATTAGTCTGTCTGTATTAAACACGATCACATGCTGCCTCAGTTTCCACAGGTGTACCTCAGGGTTCACTTCTCAGACCGCTTCTAATCCTAACTTTATAAATACTTTTAATTTTCTGAAATTAAACTCTGAAATCATGCTAGTTCAGCCCAAATCTCTAATATCGTCTCATTCAGATCTCTGCTCAGATATTGAAAGTAATTTGGTTAGGCATTATATTTGACTCGTCATTCTTTATTTCCCACATAAACCATGTTGTAATATTCTCTTTCTTTCAACTCCTCGTGTTCATTCCTCCCATAACTTTAAAGATGCAAAACAACTATTCATGCATTCATAACCTGCCACCTGGATTACTGTAACATCCTTTTAAAGCCGTTGTCACACTAGATGCTGAACACGCAAAACTTCTACAGACCCTACAACAGTTGTAATATGAAGTCACGCTTCTGCATGTTTTATAAAAACATAATTCAATAATACAGTCAAAGTGTAAAAATATATGCAATCTACTGCAGTTTACTGCAACACTGCAGTCCTGTAATGCAATTCTGTATTCACATGATGCAAATTTGCAGGTCAGAGTTCAGAAAAGTTCTCCTGCATTAGCATGCATATGAATGGACGTCAGTAGAGTAAAAAGTGCATTGTGACGCCCCTTAACTGGTCTTCCAATGAATATACTCCTGAACTTAATATCTGTCCTGAATATCAGCTTCAGTCTCCCAGTCGCCTAAAGCAAACAGTCTAAAATCCCAGGAACCATTTTCCAAGCTTGCCACGGCCTCAGAAAAAAAAAAACATACAAAATCTGTCACTGGGGTGGTACCTTTTTTACCCCTAAAGGGTGCATATAAACAGAGCTGGGTAACTGATTACATGTCATCTGGATCACATAATCAGATTCCAAGAATTAAGTACTCGTAATTAGATTCAATTATGTTTTAAGATACTCTTAATCAGACTACAGTTACTTTTTTATTGATTACATGATTACATCATTTCAGGTTTAAGAAGTGTTTCAACACTGCATCAACTCCTGATGAACACATTAATGTTTATCTGAATTATCACTCAGTGGGTTTTTTAACTATGTGTTACTGTGTCTTTGGAAGGCTTTTGTCTTTCAAACACATTAAAATGTATAAATCAATGTTATTTCTTATTTACATGTAATGCAGGCATTCCCAAACTTGTCATCTGAACCTCTTTCAGCTAATATATTTACTTGAAGTACCTCTGAGATTTTACAATAAATATTTTAATAATTAAGTAACACATTTACATGTTCACAGTTCTCCGACGTTGGTTAATGGTCAGATGAGATACAAGTAAATATTAAATATTTAATATTTTTAGGAAGTGTTTTATTTTGATTTGTGTTATTTTAAAATGATTTATTTTAAGTTTATATTTTTATGATTTAATTATTAGCTTTTCATTTAACTCACAAACCCCCTGCAGTTCCTTTATGAACCCCAGTTTAGGAAACCTTTATAATGGTATATCAATATGGTACAAAAATTGTCCTATTTAAATCAATGTGATAAACGAGTTAGGTCAAAATTAATCTAAAAAGTAGTCTGATTATATTACCTAAAATGCATAATGTAATGGATTACGTTACTGACTACAATTTCTGTCATGTAATTTGGAAGCAGTAACAGACTACAATTTGTAAGTACTCTTTTTATAAATCCCTTAAAGAGACACATTAGTACCTACACACTTGCATCTTATTTGCCCCAGTGACAGCTTTGTACCTTTTTTTCTGAGAGTACAATGCATTTTTAACAGAATTAATTCATTTGTATTGAATGCACACCCCAACCAAACCCAAGACAGTCATCCGTGGGTGGAGGATCCTTCAGTCGCCTCAACTTCTGCCTGAAATTTCATCCGTTCATTCTCTCCAGACTGATAACAGGCATATTCGTTATGCAAAGCTTCGCCAGCTCATCTCTGCTTTGTTTGTTTCGCATTTCTGAAACATCCTTGAGCTCTTTAAGGGTGCCATATTATTTTTTTAATACTATTTAATTTCTATTATTTAGCCATCACAGAAGTTCTAATGGTTTCCACTACAAATACCATTACAAACCATCAGCTGCCAACCATTAAAACCAGAACAGTTTCCATTAAAGCCAACACAATTCCCACTATAACCATTATAAAATTACAAATTCTATTAGTTATATGGTTTCTATTGTTTTCTTGTTGCATCATTTACTGCTCTCTTTCTCTGATGAATAGTTCAGAAATCAGAACTCATTGCTGCCTGTGGTTATGCACACTGTTACACTGTATAATGTGCACTGTTACACTGTATCGTGTGTACTGTTACACTGTATAATGTGCACTGTTACACTGTATCGTGTGCAAACTGTTACACTGTATAATGTGCACTGTTACACTGTATCGTGTGTACTGTTACACTGTATAATGTGCACTGTTACACTGTATCGTGTGCAAACTGTTACACTGTATAATGTGCACTGTTACACTGTATCGTGTGTACTGTTACACTGTATCGTGTGCACTGTTACACTGTATAATGGGCACACTGTTACACTACCGTGTGCAGACTGTTACACTGTATCGTGCACACCCTGTTACACTGTATTGTGTGCCCTGTTACACTGTATCGTGTGCAGACTGTTACACTGTATAATGTGCACACTGTTACACTGTATCGTGTGCAGACTGTTACACTGTATAATGTGCACACTGTTACACTGTATCGTGTGCGGACTGTTACACTGTATAATGGGCACACTGTTACACTGTATAATTTGCACACTGTTACACTGTATAATGTGCACACTGTTACACTGTATCGTGTGCAGACTGTTACACTGTATCGTGCACACCCTGTTACACTGTATTGTGTGCCCTGTTACACTGTTTCGTGTGCACTGTTACACTGTATAATGGGCACACTGTTACACTACCGTGTGCAGACTGTTACACTGTATCGTGCGCACACTGTTACACTGTATCGTGTGCACACTGTTACACTGTATCGTGTGCACTGTTACACTGTATAATGGGCACACTGTTACACTATCATGTGCAGACTGTTACACTGTATCGTGTGCAGACGGTTACACTGTATAATGGGCACACTGTTACACTGTATCGTGCGCACACTGTTACACTGTATCGTGTGCATTGTTACACTGTATCGTGTGCAGACTGTTACACTGTATAATGTGCACACTGTTACACTGTATCGTGTGCAGACTGTTACACTGTATAATGTGCACACTGTTACACTGTATAATTTGCACACTGTTACACTGTATCGTGTGCAGACTGTTACACTGCATGTAGCGTCAGTGTCCTTCACTCACCTCCCCACGAAGTTCTCCAGCACCGAGCTCTTCCCGGCGCTCTGGCCGCCCACCACGGCGATCTGCGGCAGGTCCAGGTTACAGCTCTGGCCGATGGAGCTGAAGGCGTCCTGCAGCCGGTTGACCAGCGGGATGAGATCCTCCATGCCCCGGTTCCCCATGATGGAGGTGATGGAGGAGATGCGGCAGTGCGTGGACTAGAGATAGAGAGGAGGAGGAGGAGGAGGAGGAGGAGGAGGGCGCATCTAGACGCGCATCAGCTACAGACACACAAACATTGCGCAACTGTTTTTATATCCGCAAACACTGTCTGACAACATCAGCTCCTCAGTATTACATATTCCATCGTCATTATGCTACTATGAGTGTGTGTTTTTAAACGTGCATCATAAGAGACGTAGGCCTAATGTATTTACACGGATGACAAGAGAGATGCGGATGCATTTATGCGGAGGATAATAAAAAGGCTGTAGATGCATTAATAAGGGCTGTGTTCATATGGATGATATAAGCATGCAGATGTATTTGTGAGCGATGTAAATCATGTAATACGCCATCATCGCCTCCATATAAACTGACATTATTCATGCAGACTCACCGTTATCCCGCTGCACCTGAGCGCCTTAAATCACGAAACCTAATCCAGTTACTGATCAGCAAATCCCCGGCGAGAGAGTCGTGTTATTGTCGGCGGATCGGAACGGACACATCTGCATGTCACGCTATTTCATCCGACAGTCTTTCTCTGCGATGACAAATTAATCGCCCTGCAACCTATGCCTGCATCGCAGACGCGCTAATTACGATGCTACGCTGTCGAGCGATTGGCGCAGGACGCGATCACCAATAGGCGCTGCACCAATCGCACTGTGCAGAATACACTTCGCTCATGAATATTAATGAGTCAGGCTGCAGTTGCGTGGTAGGTCTACTGTAGAGTTCGGTCACGACATCTAAATAATATTCATAAGCCAAGCCTTCGCTCCAGGAGAAACTGCTGATTGGTCAGCTGCTAACAAACGTCTTGCCTGTCAGTCAATCGGTCAGGACTACAGGATGAACGTGCCGTTACGTGCTGAATATTCATGAGCGATCCACGCCAGTCTAAACCCTCCTGTTCACTGCTCAGAGCTGAAATCCACAAAACAACGCAGCCACTTGAAGAACAACATCCGATTTGGTCATATATTAAGGGATTTTCACTACTTTATTACTCTACAGTCCTTGTACCTGTAAACCAGCATTCGTCTAAGAAAACAGACTTCACATCCCATTGCACCGCGCAAAGACGAGTAAACTGTAACGAAACAGCATTAATTAATGAAGATTTGCATCTGCTGACATGATGTTGAAATGATGTCCAGTGGATGTGAGAGGCCGAGATTGATCTGTAGGCCTTCTCTGCTCGTGACCAGTAGATGTCTCTGTTGATCCACCAGACAGAATCCGCTCTCTACAGATTAATGGATCTAATCACAATCAGACACAGACACAGACACAGACACACTCACACACTCACACACTCACACACTCTCACACTCTCACACTCACACACAACAGACACATGCAAAGACATCAACCAACGAATGAATAAATACAAGGAAACAAACACAGCAGCAAAGGAAACAGAACAAAGCCACACACAATACAGGGCACGTCTGATGGATGGTGACTAACCTTTTGCTGCAATATTGTGTTTTTTTGCTCTATATATTTTTTAGGCATAATCTTGCTTTGAAGTTTGAATAAAGGTAATCTTCAGACCTGCTCATGTGCTGTGGCAGAAATGATCTGACTTGTGCTTTGAACAAGAGTACCATCTGTTAAATATAAAAAAGAAAAAGTGTGCTTAATTCTCTATTTTTTTAGATGTACTTTTCTTATTCCTACAAAGAGTCCTGCAGCTTTCATCAGTCTGATAAATACAGAGCAAATTCATGATGAAACGAGAGAATCAGTAAAACACAAATTAACAGTATAACACTAACTTAAGTGTACTAAATATTAAGTATATCTAAAACAGTATAAGAAGTGTTTGTGGTGTTTTTGTGTGATTCTTTGAGTCTAAAGACTTCCGTGTCAAAAGCAGCAGACGGGACGATGCTCTCGAGTTTCTACATTGATCCTATAGATCAGGCAGTGCTGAGGAGTCATACAGATGCTCCGGAAACAGCTCCGAGTGTTTGCTGAAATCTGTGTCTCTTTGCATATTTACATCAAAGGCAGGACTGTCTTTAGAATAAGGTTACAAGATTATGTTTGTTTTAAATGAACAACTGCATGTTAGACCCTAAAATAGAGCCTCAGTGTAAATGATGCATGAGTTTTGCAGATGGTCTTTTTTTTAAATTAAAAATAAAACTACTGCAAAAACTAATGAGTGTGAATTCTGCTCTAGTGGATTTGTTTCCACAGTTGTTTTAATGTAAACTGTCCAAACCATGTATTTTCTGCAGTATTTGGGGTGAGATGCTCATCATGAATGCATCCGTGAGAATCATCAACACATCCAGCTTCAGTAACATGGAGACCAGCTGCTGTTATTGAGTTCAGGGTGTTCTGTGATCGGTTTGCTGTGTTTACTCTCATTAGAGTTACAAATGACCTGCTCTTATCATCTGATCGTGGTTATATCTCTCTATTAGTGCTACTGGATCTTAGTGCTGCGTTCGACACTATTGACCACAACATTCTTTTGAATAGACTAGAAAATTATGATGACATTAGAGGAAGTGCATTAGCATGGTTCAAATCATACTTATATGATCGCCATCAATTCGTAGCAGTGAATGAAGAGGTATCATATCGATCACAAGTGCAGTATGGAGTACCTCAAGGCTCAGTACTAGGGCCGTTACTCTTCACGCGTTACATGTTACCCTTGGGAGATATCATCAGCAAACACAGTGTTAGCTTTCACTGTTATGCTGATGATACTCAGCTCTATATTTCTTCGCGGCCCGGCGGAACATACCAATTTGAAAAACTAACAGAATGCATAGTCGACATAAAAAATGGGATGACGAGTAATTTCTTACTGTTAAATTCTGAAAAAACAGAGGTGTTAATTATAGGACCTAAAACCTCTGCATGTAATAACCTAGAACACTCTCTAAGACTTGATGGCTGCTCTGTTAATTCCT
>NW_015506036.1:713049-737203 GCF_001515645.1 Sinocyclocheilus grahami | reverse complement strand
GTCACCGATGGAGCTTCGATTCCTCTGGCTTGCTTAGTTGGGGACACTTCATTTCCAGCGATATCGTGGACTTGATTGCACAGATACTATTTAAACTGAGCTGAGCTGGATGATGACATCACTGAATTCAATGATGAACTGTCTTTAACTGAATAATGAGTGTTTACTATTGTCCTTCTGCATTATTGACACACTATTTTCCTAATTAATGCTGTACAGTTGCTTTGAGACAATCTGTATTGTTAAAAGCACTATATAAATAAAGGTGACTTGACTTAACGCTAAACAAGAATCAGCTGCCGAAGCTCGCGATGGAGGTCATTAAAGAGGAGAGTGATGCAGAAACACACACAGAGGCATATCTGTATCTGAAGCTGTCTGAAGTCCACGTGTCACCTCACCGCATGACCTCTGCGTTTGCGCGCAGTCTTTTGGAGACAATGGACACACAAAGAATGATGTTAACACACTGTGATTATTGCATGACCACTGTACAGATATTCGAGGATGATTTACACACATGCAACCTACCGCGAATAACATCACGTATTTGTTTTATATGTGCAATATATATATATATTTTTTTTTTTTGTAGATGGATGGTATGATTTAAATAATAATGTTAATAGTTATAAGTCTACAAATGCATGCATATAAAATCATCTCAAAACTTATGATGTTATGCTATTTGTTAATTATTTTATTTAATCTGAAAATCAACATTTGCGAGATTTAGGCAGAAAACTAAATATATAGTTTTATTTTTTAGGTTTATTATTCGAGAAAAAAAAAAAAGATAAACCGAGAACTTTGGGGTAAGATGGGCCACCAGAATCAGCACTGAAGGATCTGAGTGCCATGCGATACTTACAGTAATACTTTTTGTAATCAATGGGGTTATTATTCAGTATTTCCATGAATTCGATTTCAGACATCTTCGCTTTTATAGGCTGAGGGAAATAATTCAATTTGCATTCATAGTGTTGCTATTATGAAATATCTTCAAATAAAATATAGGTAATTAAGTATGTAAATATGCATATGTGTCACAATCATATGGACTCGGTGTGTGTTCTCACTGTTCTCTCTTTAGTTTGTTGTCATGGTTTCTGATTTGAGTTCATCAGTATGTTCAGGGGGCTGTTTCATAAAACAAGTTTACCAAACAAGCCAGACTTATTTCAGTTATTCTGACTTATTTTGAACCAAATCAACTGACAATAAGTCAGACTAACTGAAATAAACCTGGCTTATTTGGTAAACCTTTTTTATGAAACGGGTCCCAGCTGTGTCTTGTTTATTATCCTAGTTTGGTCTGTGCATTTAAGTTCCTGTGTGTTCAGTTTGAGTTTGTCTCGTCAATGTTATGCGTGTCGCCAGCCTTCCCTTGTTTGGATTTAACTATCTGTGGATTTATTAAAGACCGCTTATCTTCATCTTGTCTTCGTGTGTGTTACATTTCCACCCAAACAAGTTCAAGTTAGTGTTAATTGCATAACTCCTTATAATGTGATCTAACTCCTTGTAATCACACAACATTTATCTCGGACACACATTGTGTAGCAGAGCATTACCATTTCTGAAACATTTCTGTCTTACCAAAGCCACTATTAACCATTATTATTAGGATGGTTAATTTATCCAGTATTTTGCATTATGTTCATGTTGTAGAGACAAAACCTCGGAAATATTGATTAATGTTTGACCAGATTTTCTTGATAACTCATGCTTTTAGGATCTAAAATGATTAAAGTTTAACATTATAAAGTGAACCATGATGATATAAAATAGATGCTTGAGCTTGGTTGTGTTGTTAAATGGGGTCACTTTTATTTCTTATTTCACGTTTATTGTCAATTTACTTGATTTTTTTGTGTTTTTAATCAATTTAATTTGTTCCTTTCAGACCTGATGGAAGTTGAAGAGGAAAGTGAAGAACTGAATAAAAAGAATGTGTCACAAAAAAGAACTCAGAGAACTGGAGCTAGAAATTCGTGCACCTGCGGTCAGTGTGGAAGGAGTTTCACGTGTAAGGGAAGCCTGAAGGATCACATGAGAATCCACACTGGCGAGAGACCTTTCACATGCAAGTACTGTGGAAATGGGTTTAAACAAAGAGCAAGCCTTACAGAACACATAAGAATCCACACTGGAGAGAAGCCGTTCAAGTGCAATCAGTGTGAGAGGAGTTTTCGACAAAAAGGAAGCCTTAGAGGGCACATGAGAGTTCACAGTGAAGAGAAGCCTTTTACATGCCAGCAGTGCGGGAAAACTTTTGCACAAAGCGGAAACTTTCAGACTCACTTAAAAACTCACTCTGATGTGAAGCCGTACATCTGTCCTCAGTGTGGGAAAGGTTTTAGAGTGGCAGGAAAGCTGAAAGCACATGAGAGCGTTCACAACGATGCGAAGGAAGTGAAGCCGTATCACTGCGCTCCATGCGGGAGGAGTTTCACCCAAATGACCGCTCTTAAAAGACATTTAAAGTCATTCATACATAATAAATACCTGCTGCTAGAGAAATTCATGCTCCTCAGGAGAGAATGTGTCACTCACTAAAACACATTTCCTGCAGTGAAGTTCTTGCCATCTTGATAAAGTCTATTAAACAAATAATTAAAACATGTCTATTGCTCTAAATGGATGGTTTAAATTCAGGAGTAACAACAATTTTAAATGAATAAAATTACTTGTGTATGGTACCATTCCAAAAACAAGGTCTGTCTCTTATTTCTACACGTTAAAGGTATCATATCGATGACAAGTTCAGTATGGAGTACCACAAGGCTCAGTACTAGGACCGTTTCTTTTCACCCTGTGCACGCTACCCTTGGGAGATATCATCAAGAAGCATGGTGTTAGCTTAGTAAGTAAGTAACTTTGTTGTTTAAATAAATGTTATCATTGTTTTTGACCCATGTTATCTTGTATTATAATAAATTTGATTATATGACACCAAAAATATATACCAGTTCAATTTTACAATTCTTGATTCCAATTTTAATACCACAGCAAAAACTACTAGCCTAACAAAGATCAAACATTATTAAAGACAAGTGAACAGTCAGTATGAACAATGGACAAAATTACAAGGAATAGCTCATATAAATAAATAATACAAAGATACAAATTAAAGATGCTTGGGGTTTTGAGATTTGTAGGTGTTCAAGTACAGAAATTGAATAATGAGATAATATTGTATATTCACTGTATAAATTAAATATAGATTAATTGTAAAGCTAAGTTATTCAGTCAAGAGCAATACATTTACTTATTTATTTGATTAATATTAAGGACACCTACAGCAGCTAGTAAATTAGGCGCGGTCACTTTAAACACAATTCATAGGTCTAATATACTGATACACATTTGATTTCGTTCTCAACTGTTTATGTTCATTTAAGACATAACCGACTGTGTTCAAGGATACGTGCCAAGACGGGTATTCTGACACACTTTTGTATGTGTTCCACGCTGTCGAGAGTTTATATATCGGTGGTTGTTTGGTCAGGGCAGAGGCGGTGGTGTTTCACGGTTTTACAGTAACAGCTCTATACAAGCTGAACATAAGGGGTCGTACTGTAAATACTGAAAAACTTTGCTTTAAAGTCATTCATACATAATAAATACCTGCTGCTAGAGAAATTCATGCTCCAAAGTAGCTCCTCAGGAGAGAATGTGTCACTCACTAAAACACATTTCCTGCAGTGAAGTTCTTGCCATCTTGATAAAGTCTATTAAACAAATAATTAAAACATGTCTATTGCTGTAAATGGATGGTTTAAATTCAGGAGTAACAACAATTTTAAATGAATAAAATTACTTGTGTATGGTACCATTCCAAAAACAAGGTCTGTCTCTTATTTCTACACGTTAAAGGTATCATATCGATGACAAGTTCAGTATGGAGTACCACAAGGCTCAGTACTAGGACCGTTTCTTTTCACCCTGTGCACGCTACCCTTGGAAGATATCATCAAGAAGCATGGTGTTAGCTTAGTAAGTAAGTAACTTTGTTGTTTAAATAAATGTTATCATTGTTTTTGACCCATGTTATCTTGTATTATAATAAATTTGATTATATGACACCAAAAATATATACCAGTTCAATTTTACAATTCTTGATTCCAATTTTAATACCACAGCAAAAACTACTAGCCTAACAAAGATCAAACATTATTAAAGACAAGTGAACAGTCAGTATGAACAATGGACAAAATTACAAGGAATAGCTCATATAAATAAATAATACAAAGATACAAATTAAAGATGCTTGGGGTTTTGAGATTTGTAGGTGTTCAAGTACAGAAATTGAATAATGAGATAATATTGTATATTCACTGTATAAATTAAATATAGATTAATTGTAAAGCTAAGTTATTCAGTCAAGAGCAATACATTTACTTATTTATTTGATTAATATTAAGGACACCTACAGCAGCTAGTAAATTAGGCGCGGTCACTTTAAACACAATTCATAGGTCTAATATACTGATACACATTTGATTTCGTTCTCAACTGTTTATGTTCATTTAAGACATAACCGACTGTGTTCAAGGATACGTGCCAAGACGGGTATTCTGACACACTTTTGTATGTGTTCCACGCTGTCGAGAGTTTATATATCGGTGGTTGTTTGGTCAGGGCAGAGGCGGTGGTGTTTCACGGTTTTACAGTAACAGCTCTATACAAGCTGAACATAAGGGGTCGTACTGTAAATACTGAAAAACTTTGCACTCACATTCGCCTGCTCGTGAATTCGCTGGCTTTCGCAGCACATCAGCTTCTAAATGAATGAGTAAACGAGTAAAATTCAGTGGCCTCCATGTTTACTCCATGTCAGTGTTGCCAGCTAATTTTCAGGGAAAGTTGCTAAAGGCAGGACAAAAATGTATGATGTCATTGTGTGATGGCATTATTTTGTAATCACAATGCAAAACTGCATAGTTCCCTTTAATGGAAACCAGGCTACTGTTGTCTAAATCGTGTTGATTTTCATAAAAAACACTCTTGCTCGTCTGATAATTCCTATATCATATGCTATAAAAAAAAACAGAAACCGATTTCATCTTCAATTTTGGGAGCATACTGTTTCATGTCATTTCTGCCCCGAGCCCTGAATCATTTCTGACCGGCACATAACCAGACTGAACAAACATAACTCTAGCCTTTAACACAAGCATCCTTCATGAAGTTGAACAGCACTCATATTCTTTTCTAGAACCACAAATCTACATCCTCCAAATCACAACACAATAACATTCTAATTTTAAAAAAGGCCCCTTCGAACTCCTTTGTCAGATCTTCACCACATGACAGCTCTAGACAATGCCAAATGGCAAAAAGTTATCAAAATAATTTTGATCCATTAAATCATTTTGCAGGAATAATCTCATATATTTGTTCATATGGAGAAGAAGTCATTCTGAGCAAACAGGCTTATTTTCATGATTTTCCACTTACAGCAAATATTAGAGTAATTAGTAATACTGCTGTTGTCCAGGAGATAAAGACTCTTTTAAAGGGGCCATGCTCATTCTGTCATCATTTACTCATGCCCTTCCAAACCTACATGACTTTCTTCTGTGGAACATGAACATAAGACGTTCTGAAGAAGGTTAGTCACCAAACAGTTTTGGTTCCCATTGACTTCCATTGTATGGACAAAAACTCCAGAGGAAGTCAATGGGGACTGAAACTGTTTGGTGACTAACCTTCTTCAGAACGTCTTCATTTACACGCGACAGAAGAAAGGAAAGTCATTCAGGATTGCAGTGACATGCCAGCTAATGATAGTTTTCATTTCTGGCTGAGCGATCACTTTAAGTCTAATCCCGTTCTATTAGTTTCCATCAGCTGAAATGACTGGATAACTGAATTATTTTCTTTTTCTAACATGTTGTCTTCAGTTTGTTTGTTTGTATGTAGTGTTTTAGCATCACAGTATTACTATAGTATAAATATATGATTAAAATCATTTTTGTAACCTAAAATAACATTAAATATGTGATTGTTACCATTTAACGCATGTAAAATATGACAAACATTGTTAACCATTTAACAGAGAAATCTCTTCCTGCACCTTTAACAAAAGCGGTTTGTCTGATTGGCTGAAAGCAGCCTGTGATCGTCTACTTCCGGGTGTGGCGCCAGCGGAGCAGCGGTCATTGAATGAACAAAGCGGCGGCGTGACGGTAACCGAATTACTGTTTTCCTGTAGTTTACCGTCTGTAAACGAGTCGGTAGTAGCGGATATAAGTGAGCACTACACTGATTCTGTTCAAGACCTGTTCATGTCGCCAGTGCTGAATAGAGCGAATCAATAAACAGAAGCTGAGAAACACAGGGTT
The DNA here is from genome assembly GCF_001515645.1 of Sinocyclocheilus grahami. Lineage (NCBI taxonomy): Eukaryota > Metazoa > Chordata > Actinopteri > Cypriniformes > Cyprinidae > Sinocyclocheilus > Sinocyclocheilus grahami. Next base: position 730,853 of record NW_015506036.1, on the reverse strand, counting down.
TCAGCATTAATACAGTCCATAAACACCTGCTTTTGCTGATATGTTTGTAGTCGGGCAGTGCAGTGCAGTGCAAACAACACCGAGTTCAGTCCTAAAATCCCTACAGACCTGCCGTTTCTGATCTGATCACACAAAGCCCTGATATAGTTATTAATTCCAGACATGAGTGTAACGGTGACAGCAATAACACCCAGAGAGAAACATCATATCAGGTTATATACAGTGACAGAAAATATAGATGTAACATTTACAGTATGAATCATTATCAACTACAAAAATGAATAAAACTTGACAAGAATTGAAAAAAGAAACAATATTACAATATGCAGAAAAAGTTCTGATAATAGCAAGAAATATCAGTGAATGTCTAAAGAGTGACAGAGAACAGCGAGAGGTGAAGCTAAGAAACACATTCACACCAGCAGGTTATCCTCTCACATCATACACATATTTAATATTCGTGAGTGATGATGTGATGAATCCAGCACTCACTAAATACTAATAATGTCTTTCTGCTCTGCATCTGCTCCAACAGTTTCCAGGTTCGAGTTACGCTTCTGTAAAGATGGAGTTTATTAAAGAGGAGAGTGAAGACGAGAGTGATGCAGAAACACACAGAGAGGAAGAGGAAGAGGAAGAGGAAGAGACTGAGGAACAGAGAGGTCGGAGAGGATTATTGATTCTACTTTAATGACTGATGTGTGTGGGGGCAAAATCATCAAGTAATGCATTTTTTCTTTTTTATTAAACAGTGGCTTGTTGAATAAACGATGGCTCATTCATTAAATAAAAATGACTGCTGCAACACTCTCTTCATACTGCAGTTTAGTTTAGTGCTGGTGTAAATGGGGAAGAGATTTGAAGTGCTTCCACTTTTGAATGTAAAATATATTTTAGTCAGAGTTATAGCTCTTCTATTGTAATGTGCTCCGTGTGTCTGACGTTCATGCGCACACCGCCGCTTCTTCAGTGAAGTCTGTGCAATCTAACAGAGACTCGCTTGATATTAGGAAAAATGGAAATCATGTAAAACTTGCACATGTACAAATATGACAGTATAATGTAAGTTATGTGCTGAGGAAAACACGTCTGAAATGCATTATACAGCACGCATCTGACAGGCTGCTTTAAACTGTATGCTTATGATTTAGTTTGAAGCGCAACATTTCTCATTTTCACTTCATTTAACTTGAAGTATTAAAATAACTAAAACTAATTAATACTATTAAAATAAAACTGACAAAAACACACAACAAAATTATAAAACTAGCTATTTTTTTCAGTTTGCATAACAGGACTAGGTGTTATAATTCCAATATTCAGCACCATTTAGCCGCACCATAGAACATTTTCTCCTTCGCTTTGAGCAGAACACGGCTCTGATATTAGATATCATGGCCTAATCCATGTCCATGGTTCTTGCCTCAATACCCAATAATCAGTCGTGAATTTACAATTGCTTTATGCGTGACTGGGGAATAATAATATTACGACTGTTGTCATTGGATCAGTTCATGTCTTCATCTGGACCTCTTGATTTCTGCCGTGAAATGGTGGTTAATTTCGTTCTTATTTGACCTCATTGTCTGAATTGGTTTCAGATCTGCTGGAAGTGAAGGTGGAAAGTGAAGAAGTGAATGAAGATCATCAGAAGATCATGACTGCAGAACAATCACAGACTGAAGATGATTTCTCCCAGAAGAGAACAGGAGCCAAGAAATCTCCGTTCATCTGCGCTCAGTGCGGGAAGAGTTTCACGCTCAAAGTCAACCTTAACAGCCACATTAGAATCCACAGCGGAGAGAGAAACTACAGCTGTCTGCAGTGCGGCAGCAGCTTCTTCAAGAACGCAGACCTGAAGAGACACCTGCAGACTCACAGTGGAGAGAAACCCTTCAGCTGCTCGCACTGCTCCAAGAGCTTCACACGCAAGGAGTCCAATATTCAGCACCATTTAGCCGCACCATAGAACATTTTCTCCTTCGCTTTGAGCAGAACACGGCTCTGATATTAGATATCATGGCCTAATCCATGTCCATGGTTCTTGCCTCAATACCCAATAATCAGTCGTGAATTTACAATTGCTTTATGCGTGACTGGGGAATAATAATATTACGACTGTTGTCATTGGATCAGTTCATGTCTTCATCTGGACCTCTTGATTTCTGCCGTGAAATGGTGGTTAATTTCGTTCTTATTTGACCTCATTGTCTGAATTGGTTTCAGATCTGCTGGAAGTGAAGGTGGAAAGTGAAGAAGTGAATGAAGATCATCAGAAGATCATGACTGCAGAACAATCACAGACTGAAGATGATTTCTCCCAGAAGAGAACAGGAGCCAAGAAATCTCCGTTCATCTGCGCTCAGTGCGGGAAGAGTTTCACGCTCAAAGTCAACCTTAACAGCCACATTAGAATCCACAGCGGAGAGAGAAACTACAGCTGTCTGCAGTGCGGCAGCAGCTTCTTCAAGAACGCAGACCTGAAGAGACACCTGCAGACTCACAGTGGAGAGAAACCCTTCAGCTGCTCGCACTGCTCCAAGAGCTTCACACGCAAGGAGAGTCTGGAGAACCACATCCGGATCCACACGGGAGAGAAGCCCTTCACCTGCCTCCTGTGTGACAAGAGCTTCATCCGCAAGGGACACTTCAAGAACCACATGCGGATTCACTCCGGAGAGAGGCCTTTCACATGCCACGAGTGCGGGAAGAGCTTCACACAGGCTACGATCCTCAGAAACCACCAGCACTCGCACTCTGGAGAACGACCCTTCGGCTGCGATCGGTGCGGGAAGAGCTTCATCTCAGCAAAGCACCTGAAGATACACCAGAAAATCCACCAGAAGCTCTTGCTGTGCTCCTTCTGTGGAAAGATGTTTTCACAGCTGGGTTACCTGAAGGAGCACCAGAAGATCCACACCGGAGAGAAAGCTCACGTGTGCTCGGTGTGCGGGAACAGCTTCTCCAGAGCCAAATATCTGAAGGAACACCAGAAAGTCCATACGGGAGAGAAACCCTACAAGTGCTCGCACTGCGACAAGAGTTTCAGTCAGTCGGGGAACCTGAAGATACACGAGAGAGTTCACAGCGGAGAGAAACCGCACCGCTGCCCGCCGTGTGGACGGAGCTTCATCACCTCCAGCGCTCTGCTGTCGCACCGGAGAAACTGTCTCCAGAAGTTACCAAATGAGCAGAAGTCAACAGAGAAACTCAGATGTTATCTTGCAAAGTCATTTTCTTGAACATCTACATGCTGGAGAGTAGCAGCTCTTTCTACACGACGTTAGCTGTGTGCAGTAGCATTCATCAGACAATGCTGTGTATTATTTCTCCATGCATATCCTTAAATTCATTGTATCAGTCACAGTTTGTGAGAGGTGGTGAACTGAAAAGTCGTGCAGTGAGAACGTGAGATCAGAAGAGTGTTGGAAACCTATCAACTACAGCATTGATGAAAATGTGAAATAAGGACCTTTGCAATACACAAACTGTGTACTTTGCATTGTTTGGCCACATGTTCATTCATTGCTAAATAAAGTACATTCATATTATTTATTTATTACTTTAACTAAGACCACTGTATTGTACATTATGAAATGTCAATAAATGAGAGCAAAACGTTGTACAGAGCTGCTCATTTAATGAGCACAGAGGACAGACGTGCTTGAGTTCAGAATTGTTTCAACATTGTGTCTCAATAATAAAGTAATAAAGCTTTTTTTCTTCACTAAAGTCCTCCAGATCTTTACTTTATGCTTGCAGCAAGAGTGGTAAGGAACGTATCATAGCCCTAACCTCGTAACTCAATAGTGACTGGTTGGACTAAACACCAGACATGAATGCAAAATACATATATTAATTTATTCATTTTTGAGAATAATAAAAAGCATTCTTTTGAACTGGTTGTTTTTGGTGAACTAGATGAAAGCAGTTCAGACTGAAGCAGTCCGTGGCTCGAGCAGCAGATCTACAACTCGCTTTCAGACGCCTGACAGTCTCTGAGACTAGAAATGAGCCAAACACTGGTGTACCTGATCCTGCGATGAATGAACTGACTCAGACCCAGCTCCTCCAGCAGTCACCGAACCGAAGAAACAGCTGGACTCGGACTGAAGACGGATGAGCTGCTGATGTGAGCTTGTGTGAACCCAGAGCTTGCATGGAGGAGAGAAATGAACGGGTTTATGGTTCTGTAGAAAGGTGAGCTGATGAAGACTAGTTTACTCGCTTTATGTGCTTTTGACAAGTAAAACATCCACGTTTCACAGCATTATTGTGTGCTTTAATAATATAATTGCGTATACATTACGTCATTGTGTGATTATATAAACTAACTAGAGAATTGAACCAGTTCACTGAAACAAACTGTCCGAAAGAACCAGTTGGCAGAAAAGAATCAGATTTCCCCGTTTGCCTGAGGCTGGATTACAGTAATCATGTTGTAAATAATGTTTCTTCCACAGACTGATCTTTTCGCTTCATAAGGCCTCAATATATCGCCAGGAGCCACGGGGATTCATTTCGTGTTGCCTGATGTGCTTTTCTGACTCTCAGAGTGACGGTAGCCATTGACTTACACTGTATGAATCACGGTTTCAGCTAAAATCTTCTTTACTGTTCAGCTGAAGAAAAGAAGTCTTCGTTGGCTTGAGGAGGAGTAAACTAACAGCAAATGTTCATTTTGGGGGAATTATCCCTGTAATGTGGACATTTTCCAGGTTAAACAAATATTACTTTTTCAAAAAACAATTCTAAATTGTATTTTTATGTTGTCAGTAATTAATTATTTATTAAAACTAAGTATATATCAAGTTAGTATTTTAAGCATTTTTACATTCCAAAATAACTATTAGAACAAAGTGACATTTCAATATGTGTATTTTATTTGTGAACTGATGTTCAGTTTTTAAAACACACACGCACACAAATAAATCATGTTAAACTGATCTTTAAAACAAACTTGGTTTCTCTTGTGAGTAGCTGTGGTCAACTTTTACCTGAAGTGTTTTAACAGATTTTATCTGGGTGATATTTAGGTGTAAAAGGCTGAACCATAGTAGATGAATGAAAAGCTGTTTTTGGTCTTCAGCTCAAGGATCTCCGTGTTTAATCTGCTCTTCAGAAAGCGTCTGCATGTCACACTGCTTCGGTTTCCATCAGCGCCACACACTCCTTCTGATGATCATAAAGGCGCAGAAACACGGTGTACTTCCTCCTGTAGAAGCTTTACACACACACCAACATTCATTCGTACGGTTACAGACACTGATGCACAAGAATCCTGAGATATGAGTGTCTTGGTACTGACAGAATGAAAGCATGAACACATCACTGAACCTCACCTCTCGAGCCCAGGGTTTGGTCTGACAACACGCCCGATTCTGGTCATTCTCCTCATTGCTTCCTAGAAAGACACCAGGATGCTCCTTTGTCAAGTCACATTTATTTCTATAGTGCTTTATATAATGCAGCGTCACAGAAATAAACAGGAAAATAACTCATGAATGTTAGCTCTGCAGTAGACAATAGTGTCATTATTCAGATGAATTCAGCTCAGTTCAGTTCTCATCTGACGGTGTGGGAGCAGCTGAACTGATGACGCTCTCAGGGAAGGTTCTAGAGCTTTTTTAGGGGACTTCAGTCCTTCTGTCTGTCTGCAAGTACAGGATTGAGTTCTCTGTTGTGTCTTCATTTAAATACATTCATGCAAATACACACACAATGATGTCAAAAAGCCCATCTTGAGTATTCACGTAAACACAGCTATGTCTAAAGTGAATGTAAACTGTTTTTTTTCAGTTTTCAATTTTCTGGACCCCTTTTTAATGGTTAAATTAAATTATTAACCAACAAAACATATCTAATTAATTAAAATCATGAAACTTGAACAATTTAACATCAATTTATCAAAAGTTTAACAAAAATTACATGTTCAGGGCCCTATGAAATGTTTTATTTTTTTCCAAGGTTATGTTTTATTGTTCCCAAAACATGTCTAATTATTTGAAAGCATAAAAACAAGTTTTATTTATTTTTACAATAGCCTAATTATTTTTTTCCTCTGAAATTCTGTGTTGTGTATTTACATTTAAGGCATAAAACAGGTTTCAGTACGAGCACTACACAAAACCGCGCGTCTGCGCCATTCATAAACACAGAGACACGCAGAATTCATATTTAAGTAGTCGTTTTACGACTTAATATTTACAAATACGAGTGGGAGTGTGCACACGTTTGTGTGTGTGTGTGTGTGTGTGTGTGTGTGTGAGTGTGTGTGTGTGTGTGTGTGCGTGCGAGTGTGTGTTTGTGTGTGTGTGTGTGTGAGAGAGTGTCTGTGTCTGTGTGAGAGTGTCTGAATGTGAGTGACAATATTCTGTTAATCCAATAGTAATGTGTACCGATTTGAACTGTACTGCAGAAAGATTTAAAACATTTCTGTTTACTTGGTACTAGTTTAAGTGGTAGGCTACTATTGACTTACTATATAGTGAGATAGTGGTGCTGATTTACAAAAAGGCATCACATAGGTAACGGTCTCATCAAATCTTGCTCTTCACATGAAATCCTAGAATGATGTATTAGTGAGGGCTGTCTGTACCTGTATGGAGCTGCAGTCAGATGAAGCACAGGCTCCGATCACAGCGGCTCCCAGCAGCACAGCCTCTCGCTCCGCCGGCAGAACCACCGGCAGACCTGCACACACACACACACACACACACACACAAACACACACAAACACACACACACTCGCACACACAAATGCGTCATAATGAGCAAAGAACCGAGAGATCAAGTATCTGTGTGTGTCTGAAACTTCTGTTCATCTGACTGCATTTGAATCAGGTGAATTTGGTGACCCACAACACCCTAGCATCCACCCAGAACAACATAGCAACTGCCTAACAACCACATAGCAACGCCCTAGCAATCATTCTGAACATCATAGAGACTGCCTAGTGCTGAGTTCTGCCACGGCAGAAACCACTGACATTTTCTTCAGAAAAATGAATGTCTAGTTATCAATATTATATTAAATTAACAATTATTGTAATGCAGCAGTTTTTATCACATTTAAGTCAGCAAAAAAATACTACCATGATATATACTTCTTCACTGAAGACGTGTCCAAGTAGCACCAGAAGGTGTATGTTATAATTATCACTTCTGGCTCTGCCAATGACCTCCAGGAAAGACTGGATGATGTCCATGAAAAGAATGGTGACGGCTGGAGAGACAGAAGACAGCACGGAAAGACAGTATCTGGGGGCAGCAAGGGCTAGCAACCCAAACTACAGCTAGAGTGAGGGAGCACCCAAATAAGCTACGAAGAACCCTTTAGAACTATACCCCCAGGGATGCCCGAGAGGGCGGGAAGATGAGCATTCCAATAGGGTGGACCAATTGGTAATAAACCAAGCAAATGGAAAATCGATTACAGGTGCAGTCTGTATGTGGAAAGGGGTGTAGAAATCATAGAGGTCTGAAGATCCACCAGACAAAAATGGCCTGTTTGAGGAGGGAACAAGTGAAGCAATGCACAGGAGCAGGAGACAGCACTACAAGTTTTGTGGTGCTGACTACAGAACTTGGTCAGACGGAGGAGGAGCCCGGCCTGGAGTCACCCCACAGTGCCCAGAACCTCCATGCAACACAAGTCCCCCCACAAAGCAGGACATCAGAACAGCTTCGAATGAAGTGGCCTGCTGCTAATAAGAAGAAGTGGCTCCAGTTGGATGAGGATGTAGATAAGATACTGGAGGTGACATCGAAGGGGAATGCGGACCAGAAACTCCAAACTATGTGCACCCTCATAATGAGCATAGGCTCAGAACGGTTTGGCACCTCGGAGAAGCAGGGAACAAGTGATCCAGCAAGACCAAACCGGTGGGAACACAAGATCAGCCAGCTGAGACAAGGACTCAGATCCCTGAAGCACCAATCTAAGTTGGCTGAGGAGAAGGAGAAAGCTGCATTGTCAGACCTAACAGACATCATAAGGAGGAGGCTCATTACACTGAGGCGGGCTGAGTGGCATCGTAGGAAGGGCAAGGAGAGGGCCCGAAAGTGCAGTGCTTTTATTGCCAAACCCTTTGGCTTTGCCAAGAGACTACTGGGACAGAAGCGGAGTGGCCAACTCATTTGCTCTGCAGAGGAAGTCAATCACCATCTCAGTTTCACCTTTAGTGACAATTTGAGGGAGCAAGACCTTGGCCTATGTGAGGAACTGGTAACACCTCCAGAACCAGAGACCCAATTTAACATCTCTGAGCCTACCCTGAAGGAAGTCAAATAAGCAGTCAAAACTGCAAGAACTAGCTCTGTCTCAGGTCCCAGTGAAGTACCTTATAAGGTCTATAAGCAGTGCCCTAGGTCCTAGTGTGTCTCTGGAGGATCTTGAAGGTGATCTGGCGAAGAGGAAAGGTTGCTGCGTAGTGGAGACATGCAGAGGGTATATGGATACCGAAAGAAGAGGATTCAAGTAAGAGAGCAGTTTCGTATCATTTTGTTGCTCAGCGTCGAAAGGAAGATCTTCTTTAAGATTGTGGCCCAACGTCTAACTGAGTTCCTCCTAAAGAATGCATATAGATACCTCAGTACAGAAGGGGGGAGTCCCAGGTGTCACTGGAGCATACATGAATAGTGACCCAGTTGATCCGGGAGGCAAGAGAAAGCAGAGGAGACCTTGCAGCACTCTGGCTAGATCTATCAAATGCCTATGGTTTCATCCCACACAAGCTCATCGAGACAGCAATGACAAGACACCATGTTCCAGAGATGATTAGTAACATAATTCTGGACTATTATAGTGACTTTAGGTTGAGAGTCTCCTCAGGGTCATTAATATCTTCATGGCACCGGCTGGAGAAGGGTAAGGTCACTGGCTGCACAATCTCAGTGCCACTCTTTGCATTAGCCAGGAACATGATCGTCAAGCCAGCAGAGGTGGAAAGTAGAGGCCCAATGTCTAGATCTGGTACTTGGCAGCCCGCAATAAGAGCATTTATGGATGACCTAACGGTGAAAGCAACATCTGTTTCTGCGTGCAGATGGCTTCTTCAAGGACTGGAATAGCTCATTGCATGGGCAAGGATGAGTTTTAAACCAGACAAGTCCAGGTCTCTAGTGTTGAAAAAGGGAAAAGTGGCTGACCAGTTCCGCTTTGCCCTCCAACAGTGACAGAAAAACCGGTCAAGAGCCTGGGCAAGATCTTTGACAGTTTCCTGAAGGACACAGCCACAACGCAACAAACCCGGAGCGATTTTACTGCCTGGCTCACCGTGATAGATAAATCGGGGCTTCCAGGAAAGTTCAAAGCCTGGGTATATCAACATGCAGTTCTGCCAAGGCTGCTCTGGCCTCTTCTAGTGTATGAGGTGCCAATGACAACAGTGGAAACCGTAGTGAAAACTATCAGTCAGTTCCTCCTGAGGTGGTTGGGGCTCCCTCGCTCTCTAAGCAGTATTGCCCTGTATGGGCATTCCACCAAGCTGCAGCTTCCTATAAGTGGCCTAGTGGAGGAGTTCAAAGTTACTTAAGACAGGGAGGTTATGATGTACCGAGACTCCTCCGACATTAAAGTCACGACTACAGGAATCCTCATGAAGACATGGCAGGCTCAGGTTGCTGTAGATAGAGCAGAGGCATGGCTGTGGCATAACATCTTGGTTTTCCCCAACCAGTTTATGAGAAAAGCCATGGGAAGGAGAAACGTCAACTGGCACAGGATGAGATACGAGCAGAGGTGGAGGAAGAACACTACAGTAAGATGGTCGGGCACGTACAAGCAAGGAGCCTGGACCAGATGGGAGCATGTAGAGCCTCGCAAGATCACCTGGATGGAGCTCTGGAGAGCTGAACCATTGCGCATTAAGTTTCTCATTCAATCAGTTTATGATGTTCTCCCCAGCCCATCCAACCTGTATAGCCGGGGAATGGCAAATACTCCAGAGTGCCAACTTTGCCAGAAGAGGGGCACCCTGGGGCACATCCTCAGTTGTTGTTCGATGGCACTGGGGGAAGGGCGATACCGATGGCCCCATGACCAAGTCTTAAGGTCTCTGGCGGAGAATCAGCACTCAAGATGGTAAGAGTCAGCACACCCCCAAACAGTACATCACCTTCTTCAGAGCTGGGGAGAAGGCACAGGGTCGGCCTAGCTCCACGGGAGGGATTCTTCCCACCACACAGGACTGGCAGCTCCAGGTAGATCTAGGAAGGCAGCTTAAGTTCCCAAAAAACATCGCAAACACTTGTTCCGCCCAGATATTGTGTTAACATCAGAGTCTACAAAGCAAGTGGTTTTCCTGGAACTAACTGTCCCCTGGAAGCGCAGAACGGCCATCAAGAATATCTTGGAGGCTGGATGTATGAAGTCAGTTCTCACAGATCACACCGGTGTAGAGAATCACATTAACTACCCACATCATCCACTAACTAACCCCAAACACACACAGTGCTGCCCGTCTTCATGTTAGTGATGTGATGAGGTTCAGTGCTCAGACTCTGTGTGTGATGTGAGGACGTGAGGATGTCGTCTGCGCAGGTCAGTGATGCAGACATGAGTGCAGTCACCTGTAGTGTTGGCATGTGTCTGCACAAACAGGGCATTCTTGCTCAGTCCTCCACACAGGAAGAGGGTCGTGATGTCATGTCCTGCCGCTCTCATGGCGTCTATGATGTGTCTGGTGCCGAGCTTCACACAACAGAGACATATTCACATTAACACTGGAAGATGTGATCATTTACTTAAAGGAGCATCCAAGCTTGTGTGTGTGAGAGTGTGAGTGTGTGTGTGTGTGTGAGTGAGTGAGTGTGTGTGTGTGTGTGTGAGTGAGTGTGTGTGTGTTTGAGTGACCGTGTGTGTGTGTGTGTGTGTGTGTATGAGAGTGAGTGTGTGTGTATGTGTGAGAGTGAGTGTATGTGTGTGTGTGTGTGTCTTACAGCGATGGCCTGAAGAGTTGCGAGATACAGCAGAGCCAGATCATCCAGTGTCTGTGATAAAGTGAGACCCACAACCTGCACAAATGCATCAGTAAACACATCAAACCACTATCTAGCACTTCATAAATTAGTACAAAAACATAAAATAATCTTTTATATTTCCTTAACACCTTAAAAAAATTACAATTTATTTGACCAACAAAATCAAGTTCTTTCTAGGGCCATTAAGATGTGACATTTACCATGACATCAAGCACATTTCATTTCCCACTTACACTCACATTACTGTCCCCAAAAATAAAGGGGGGGGGGGATACTAAAAAACATTCCCATTAACCATTAGAATGCATTCAAAGGTTAATTTGGAAGGATTTTGTTCCCCATTCTAATTATTCATCCTATCAACACCCTAGCAACCATTAAGAACACCCTAGCAACAGCTTAGCACTCACAACACAACATCCTAGAAAGTACATAGCAACACCCTTTAATTTGCATCTAATTGTAATGAAAATAATATCTCGACAATCTCAAAGTTCCTCCAAATAATCTTCCTCTTCTGTATCTTGTGATCAGCAGTGAATCGTGATGCAGACACTGATGATGCGGATCAGCGCCGGAGGAGGCGTGTCCTGCTGCTCACCACGCCGCGGGCCGTCTGGTCGGCCAGAGGAGAGCGGTTGCCGTGGAAATCAGGCCAGACGTGCAGGCGGGCCGTCAGCTGCTCCAGCTGCGCTGCGTCTGCGCTCATGCCCTCCAGGTGAGTGTTCAGGTACGAGTAAACCTGCTTCCCGCTGCACGGAGCAAACCGGTGAAATGAGACTGAGATCAGAGAGATCAGATGAGGATGATTGACAGACACACACCTGCGCTCCGCCTGCTCCTCCAGCTGCCTGTACGCCGCGTGTCCTCTCACCACATGCTCCACCTGAAAACACACGTCAGATCCCTGCAGCTCATTCGCAGTTTGATGGCTTGTTTCATAATGATGTGTTCAGTACAAATGCGAATGCTCATGATTCTGAAGCGCTCGGCTCTCACCAGGCGTCCCGTGGCGCTCTGTCCTCCCTCATTGAGCCACAGCCCCGGCAGCATGGCGGAGAGATACGGGCCCCAGACACCGGGGACGAACAGCGGCTGTGTGCTGACCTGAGAGACCAACACAAACACATGCTGAGATTCAACCATCACTGGATCTGACACAGATACAGCGTCACGTCAGAATGAAGCTCACAGCCATGTGACATGAAGACGTGCCGCATATGAGGGCCATACGGGACGAGACCGGCCGATGCTCGCAGGGCAGGTGATGCCCCGTCACGTCTGCTCCCATCAGCCCTACGCAACAACCAGAGAAATCACTGGAATCACACACACGACTGTACAGCGGAGCAGAGGACAGAAATCTAATACTTATCACCACACTTCCCCAGCTCATCAATTACAACAAGAATGGGAAACATTGTAGTATTCTGAAATGTTATGTTTACATATGCAAATGAGGCATTAACTAAATAAATATGAATTAATTTGCATACATATCCACAACATAAATCTGAAGACTGAATAAATCCAGATTCATAATCTTGTTGGATTTTGTTGACATTTTAAAGGTTTTTCCATAAATCAGAAAATACCGTGAACAGACAGAAAACAAACATTTTCACCATGTTTATGAGTAAAATGTTGTTTAAATGATATACGAACAAACCTTCAGAATACAAAGAGGAATAAAACTAAGTTTTGGTGCATGTAAATGTAGAAAACTAAATATATAGATTGGAGTTTAAATCTACAGACGCAAATAGATCCATTGCATTAAAATAAACACTTAAATGTGTATTTTGTGTGTTTGTTCTCTATTAGTCTGAAAGAAGACATGATATGGAAGCAAAACAGACCAAAATCTCAACATTGACCAGTGCATAAAAAAACAAAACAAAAAAAACACTGGTTTTGTTTTGCCTTAAAGGGTCATGAAACCCCAGACTACTTTTTCTGAGATTTTAGCAGAGGTGTTTGTGTTGCACATCATAGAAGACAATGTTAGCATCCCATAATTTTAACTGTTGGAGAAAACTAGTTAATTTTAAGCTTTGCGCTATTTTCATCTTCCGGGTTTAAAATCTACATCGTGTTGACGTCACAATTTGTGACGTGGCAATGGACTGTAGTACATCGATGAGGCGTCGGTGTCTATTAAATTATTCATGAGACTGTGTGTTCTTATCCTATGAGAAGACGCTTTGCTTAATTATTCACAACAGCATGTGTTGATTTGCTGTGACAAACGCTTCAGTCTGTGAGATGACATCGAGCACAATAACTAGAGAAACGTTAATGGATGGAAGAAGAGTGTTTGCTTTTGCTTTGTAATAAGAGTTCGGCACAAACGTGATTCATTCACTTGTTGAGCATAACCGTTTACAGCTCTGTGACACAACCCGTCGAGAGGCTTATATAAACGCCACAGAATAAGCCTTAAAAGTTCTCAGAGGTGCAACAGCGCGTTCATATAAATGTTTTCCATGCAGAGTGCAAATGGCTGTGCATTTATTTGTGTTTTTAACTCGATAAGAACGAAATGAAACTGTCCGAACGCTAAGCTGTGTGTGTTGTCTGAGCGAGCACAGCATTAGTTTGAGGAGTGTGTGGATCTGTACCTAAGCCTCCTGCGTGAGCGTCTATGAGCGAAGCGCCCACAGCGGTGCCCTGAATCAGACCCAGATCTGCAGCCGCCGCTGCGGTCAGACCTCGTCCTACTGGAGCCCCTGGACAACACGCCTGCTGGCCTTCAGCACAAGACAAGACCTCAGTCAGCAGAACCAGCTCAACTTACCCAGAGCACGATTCTCTCCTACCTATTTTGGAGTAACTGTTCTCCATCAGGTCCTCCAGACCGATGGCGCTCCAGAAGGAGTCGTCCCAGCCGTCAGATGGAGAATAGGTCCACTTACACACCAGAGTACATAAAGACCTGCGTCAGGAGACACAGCTGCTGTTTAGCTGCTCGATATTCACCATCACTTCACTGGAGATATACATGACTCTCATTAGACTTTGCTTGATCGTTAAATAAATAGTTCAGCTAAAAATGAAAATGTGCTCACCCTCAGGCCATCCGAGATCAGGATGATTGTGTTTCTTCATCAGGTTTGTAGAAATGTAGCATTGCATCAGTGTTGGGTGAACTATTCCTAAGGATTGGGTTTCAGGTTGCTAAAGACTGTATTGTTACAATAGTTCTGCGATCCTTCTGCCTCGTGACCTGTGAGTAGGAGAGCATTAAGATGAGGCTGTTAACGAGTTTTTAATACTGTCTATCATTTAAACTGCAGTAAAAACAGCATTAGAGCTACTCATTTTCATGAATCAATGTTCAATTTGTAACTCTATTCAACAATTCACTGCATCACTAGACATGTTCACAGAAGCCTCTGCAAATACAAGAAATATGTGACCAGTCATAAGGGTCAATTTTTCAAAATTGAGATTTATGCATCATCTGAAAGCTGAATAAATAATCTTTCCATTGACTGTGTGACCGACTCGTGAAACGCGCACCTGTGTGATTGACAGCCACGGGCTGGAAGTGCCGGTCCAGAGCCACCAAGGAGCAGGTGGCATCAAAGCCGATCCCTCGAACAGACTCCACATCAACGTCCTGAGTCACTCGCTATAACAACATGAACAAAGTCAAACACTGAAAAAAGATTACGCAACATGAAGATCTATGCAGAGATGTTTGCGTGACAGTGATGCAGGAGTGCGATCATCGCTGCTCACCTTCACAGTCCTGCAGCATTTGCTCCAGATATCCTCTGATGACTGCTCGTAATGATCAGCACACGGCTCCCAAATGTTAACCGGCTCCTCTGCTGTGTGTGTGACGTGACCGTCCCGTGTGACCAGAGCTGCTCGCACACTGGCAGTGCCCACGTCCACGCCAACATAATACCTGCTCATGTCACCGGGTGACCTGCAACACACGCACGCACACACACTCTTAAATTGAAATTGAGAGAGAGAGAGAGCGAGTGTGTGTGTGTGTGTGTGTGAGAGAGAGAGAGAGAGACAGCAGGTGAATGTGTGTTGTGTCTGACCTCAGTGCGTTACCCTACGGTCCACGACAGTGATCCGAAGTATTTATGCGTGTTTCTAAAAAGTTAAAGACTGTGGTATCAAATGTTCACGTTATAATTTGTTAGTTTAATACTTCTAAGATCAAATGTTCACATGTTATAATTTGTTACAGTTTAATACTTCCAGTGGCTTCAGCAGGACTTTAGTCGGAGTTTCAGAGAGTAAAGACAGTAAACATCGAGTACTTTGGAGGATCGGTTACGGCGCTCGAGCGCGACCAAAAAGAGCGAAAGCGAATCACGAGCGATCAGGATAATGAAGCACCAAATAACCAAATAACCGAGCTTTCCTTTACATGCGTTTATCAGTCTGGACTCTGGATCAGGGGCGCAGCGGCGTGCAGGTGCATATGGGCAGGGGCGGATTTAGTGAATTGGGGGCCCCAGGCAAAATATAGGAATGGGGCCCTATACATTTGCACACATTTTCCTAGATCAACCTTGAGGTTCCATTTAGTTGCTTTCAGCGTAAGCCTGTGTGCAAAGGCTGTCTAATTCTAAACTTTAAAATGCATTTATTTTTAGTTGTTTTAACTACAAATTTAAATAAAACTGAAAAAAGAATGAAAAGGCAATTATACATTTACACACCTAAAATACATATATCACGAGCATGCTCACAGCTGAGAACAGAACAGGTTTGATGGAGTGGATTAGAGCCCTGCACAGCTCTCAGATAGAGGCCCGAGCTCGTCTATACTGCTGCTGTTTCAGCTATTACAATAGCTCAGGTCTGTATGTAATGGAAAAGTGATTAGATTTCATTTCGTTTTTTTATAAAGTAAATTTAGAAAAACATTTGGAGTATGTTTTGTTCGTTAAATGTAAGTTTTTGTTGTTTGAAGTAAAGGCCAGCGGCAGACAGTGAGCTGATCATAGCCTATAGCCTATGCTTGATCAGTTTAGCCTTCTCAGATCATCAGCACTTGCCTAAAATAACATCTATAGATAAAACAGTTCAAGTATATCACAATGTTAGTTTAAATGTTTAAGCTATATAGATGTGCATGTCCAGTGGTTTGTGGAGGAGTGCAGCTGAAGCTCTGCAGGACACTGAGGAGACACTGGCTTATTTTCTGAAGAGTGGAAACTTAATACTCATATTTCATAACTCATATTTGCTCATAAAGGTAAGAGTAATACGTCATTCGGAATTGAAAAGGGTCTACTTTTATTTCTGTGCACTCACAAACAATATCAACAAAAACCTGTGCTTTTGTAAAATAAAGAAGGAAAACAAACAATGATGAACCCACACGCCACACATATATCTGATAGAAACGAAATCATTCAAATAGAAAACAAAAACTCTTTCATTATGTAGGCTAATCCGTCAAGATGTATTTCTCTCTAAAGGCACGGGTCCTGAAGAGATGGAGAGTCAGGAGCTCAACTTCATCTTGTGGCACTCAGAAAACACTAGTTTATTAATAACTAATTCAAATATCTCCTATTTTATTTATTGTTTTTCTTTTTTGTGCTTCTGTGCCAAGATTGTGTTTGCATGCAGTATAAATAATGGCAGCATTTTAGTACCATGTTGAAAAATAAGATTAACATCATATTTTGAGAATAGTCAAAATTACGATAATAAAATCAGGTTATAGGCCTATTGCGTGATGTTAATGTGAGAATTCCACCTATACTCCGCAAAACATTAAACAAATAAAATAAAAAGTCTGTGGCATCCAACCTGTCGCTGTTCACATTCAACTTAAAAAACAGAAATAAAAAGTAGGCTTATTGACGTTTTTTGAAAAACTCATAATTGATGGATTTCATGAAACAGTCATTTGTATTAAATTGTTCTGATTTTTTCAACATGCATTCAAATATTAAAGAGGAAAATATAATTGATTCACATGCTGCTTGAACTGAGACGAATATAGTTATCTCACAACAAATTTAGAAGCGTAAAAACACATTTATTGTTTGTAGTATTTTATTATAAAGTTGACAGAAGGCTGTCAGATGGCCACTGGTCTGAATGCACACATATTTACAGAATACTACTAGACCACATTTCACTACTTCTTGAATCTTTTTCTACTCTAATAACCACATATCCATAACCACTAGACTTCTAAAATACATTACAAATAACCGTAATGTATTACAAGAGCATTTGGTTTTCTTCTCTTTGTCTTTTTCTGACATTTTCAACATAAAATACTCATGTAAAAGGTTATTTACAGAAAAGTGGCTTATTTGAGGTGAATTCATGATGCAGATCAGCAGAGAAACAATGAAGCCCAAGCAAACAGTGACATAACGCACATCTCCAATGTCTAAATATGCATGCGAGTAATTTCGCTTACAATAATCTCAGAAAACCACACAGCTGACCTCAGCACTTGAACTGAAGCCAGACTTTTGTTAAATGTTGAGCCTGAACTCATGCTGCTTATTAGTGACTCCTACATGTTAAGTCACTGGACGGCACAATATTCCCAGAGGATGGTGTTTACAGGCGCTGAACAGTATGAACCGGACCACATGATGGCATGCAGAGCTTCTGCTGACCCGTACTGTACGACACAAGAGATGAAGATCCGTTACCCCTGAAAGCCGGTGTTAATGCTGTATTAAACTTTTAAACAGCTGAATGTGATCATGTAAGAAATTCTAATGTGTAAGATATTCATTCCTTTCTTTTTACTTTGCCTCTAAAGGCAATGAGATGTGCTGCATCAGTAATTAAAGAGAACAAAAAAAAAAAAA
>NW_015506036.1:700633-706583 GCF_001515645.1 Sinocyclocheilus grahami | reverse complement strand
CATTTATTTTTAGTTGTTTTAACTACAAATTTAAATAAAACTGAAAAAAGAATGAAAAGGCAATGATACATTTACACACCTAAAATACATATATCACGAGCATGCTCACAGCTGAGAACAGAACAGGTTTGATGGAGTGGATTAGAGCCCTGCACAGCTCTCAGATAGAGGCCCGAGCTCGTCTATACTGCTGCTGTTTCAGCTATTACAATAGCTCAGGTCTGTATGTAATGGAAAAGTGATTAGATTTCATTTCGTTTTTTTATAAAGTAAATTTAGAAAAACATTTGGAGTATGTTTTGTTCGTTAAATGTAAGTTTTTGTTGTTTGAAGTAAAGGCCAGCGGCAGACAGTGAGCTGATCATAGCCTATAGCCTATGCTTGATCAGTTTAGCCTTCTCAGATCATCAGCACTTGCCTAAAATAACATCTATAGATAAAACAGTTCAAGTATATCACAATGTTAGTTTAAATGTTTAAGCTATATAGATGTGCATGTCCAGTGGTTTGTGGAGGAGTGCAGCTGAAGCTCTGCAGGACACTGAGGAGACACTGGCTTATTTTCTGAAGAGTGGAAACTTAATACTCATATTTCATAACTCATATTTGCTCATAAAGGTAAGAGTAATACGTCATTCGGAATTGAAAAGGGTCTACTTTTATTTCTGTGCACTCACAAACAATATCAACAAAAACCTGTGCTTTTGTAAAATAAAGAAGGAAAACAAACAATGATGAACCCACACGCCACACATATATCTGATAGAAACGAAATCATTCAAATAGAAAACAAAAACTCTTTCATTATGTAGGCTAATCCGTCAAGATGTATTTCTCTCTAAAGGCACGGGTCCTGAAGAGATGGAGAGTCAGGAGCTCAACTTCATCTTGTGGCACTCAGAAAACACTAGTTTATTAATAACTAATTCAAATATCTCCTATTTTATTTATTGTTTTTCTTTTTTGTGCTTCTGTGCCAAGATTGTGTTTGCATGCAGTATAAATAATGGCAGCATTTTAGTACCATGTTGAAAAATAAGATTAACATCATATTTTGAGAATAGTCAAAATTACGATAATAAAATCAGGTTATAGGCCTATTGCGTGATGTTAATGTGAGAATTCCACCTATACTCCGCAAAACATTAAACAAATAAAATAAAAAGTCTGTGGCATCCAACCTGTCGCTGTTCACATTCAACTTAAAAAACAGAAATAAAAAGTAGGCTTATTGACGTTTTTTGAAAAACTCATAATTGATGGATTTCATGAAACAGTCATTTGTATTAAATTGTTCTGATTTTTTCAACATGCATTCAAATATTAAAGAGGAAAATATAATTGATTCACATGCTGCTTGAACTGAGACGAATATAGTTATCTCACAACAAATTTAGAAGCGTAAAAACACATTTATTGTTTGTAGTATTTTATTATAAAGTTGACAGAAGGCTGTCAGATGGCCACTGGTCTGAATGCACACATATTTACAGAATACTACTAGACCACATTTCACTACTTCTTGAATCTTTTTCTACTCTAATAACCACATATCCATAACCACTAGACTTCTAAAATACATTACAAATAACCGTAATGTATTACAAGAGCATTTGGTTTTCTTCTCTTTGTCTTTTTCTGACATTTTCAACATAAAATACTCATGTAAAAGGTTATTTACAGAAAAGTGGCTTATTTGAGGTGAATTCATGATGCAGATCAGCAGAGAAACAATGAAGCCCAAGCAAACAGTGACATAACGCACATCTCCAATGTCTAAATATGCATGCGAGTAATTTCACTTACAATAATCTCAGAAAACCACACAGCTGACCTCAGCACTTGAACTGAAGCCAGACTTTTGTTAAATGTTGAGCCTGAACTCATGCTGCTTATTAGTGACTCCTACATGTTAAGTCACTGGACGGCACAATATTCCCAGAGGATGGTGTTTACAGGCGCTGAACAGTATGAACCGGACCACATGATGGCATGCAGAGCTTCTGCTGACCCGTACTGTACGACACAAGAGATGAAGATCCGTTACCCCTGAAAGCCGGTGTTAATGCTGTATTAAACTTTTAAACAGCTGAATGTGATCATGTAAGAAATTCTAATGTGTAAGATATTCATTCCTTTCTTTTTACTTTGCCTCTAAAGGCAATGAGATGTGCTGCATCAGTAATTAAAGAGAACAAAAAAAAAAAAACTATAAAATACTGACATGTACAACGGCACAACAGTTCAGCGGAGTATTTTTTTTAATTCTTACATAAACTAGAACAATACACAATTATTTACAAAATCACATGTTTTTTTTTAATACGGGCGTCGAGGAGGAGGATGGGACTGATGCAGTGATGTGGTGCGTCCGTTCTTCATCATCATCATCGGTCAGCTGACCAGTAGCCCCTCTTTACTGGCCAGACGCTGGCGGTGGATGTGGTCCTGCTCCAGCTCCTCGTGACTCGGGTGCCAGAGCCGGGCCAGAATCCTCTCCATGTTCAGGGCGTACATGCTGTGAGACGGCATCACCCGCCGCTGGACCTGCCACAAACACCAGCATGAGACCGACCGCCAGAATTGCTCAATCTATCGTAACCATAACATGTTTGCAGAATTGGTAAATTCACATCCAACAACCGCACCACCAGCACTGGCACCCCTCAGGGTTGTGTCCTCTCCCCACTGCTCTTCTCCCTCTACACCAACGACTGCACCTCTAAAGACCCCTCTGTCAAGCTCCTGAAGTATGCAGATGACACTACACTCATCGGCCTCATCAAGGATGGAGACGAGTCTGCTTACAGACAGGAGGTCGAGCAGCTGGCTGTCTGGTGCAGTCTCAACAACCTGGAGCTCAACACGCTCAAAACTGTGGAGATGACCGTGGACTTCAGGAGAAACCCCTCTGCACTCCCCCCACTCACCATCATGGACAGCACTGTGACTGCAGTGGAGTCATTCAGGTTCCTGGGCACCACAATCTCTCAGGACCTGAAGTGGGACACTCACATTGACTCCACTGTTAAAAAGGCCCAGCAGAGGTTGTACTTCCTTCGCCAGCTGAGGAGATTCAACCTGCCACAGGAGCTGCTGAAACAGTTCTACTCAGCCGTCATCGAGTCTGTTCTGTGCACTTCAATAACTGTCTGGTTTGGTTCAGCTACAAAATCAGACATCAGAAGACCTAACTTTTGCCGTCTGGTTGGTGCTACAGAGCACCGAACACCAGGACAGCCAGGCACAAGAACAGTTTCTTTCCCCAGGCAATCTACCTCATGAACAGTTAATGTTCTCCCATTGTGCAATTAAAGTACAGTATGTGCAATAACCTTATACTTATTTATCACCCTAAACCCTAGTACATCCCTACAACTTATTTTATTCCCATTCCATCTATAGCACACCTGTACATACAATTTATTCTTTTTTTTGTGGTTTATATTTATGCATGTGTATTTTATTCACATCTCACTTTTATTATCTGTGTGTTGTTGTTGTCTCCGTGAACTGGAAGCTTGTGACACTATGACAAATTCCTTGTATGTGCAAACATACTTGGCAATAAAGCTCTTTCTGATTCTGATATTTAGGAAACATGTTAAGTTCAGATACTTGTTTCTCTGGGAAACAATGCTACAGCCAGATATTCTTCTTTAAATTTTTTGGTCTGTGTGACTCTGCCCACTGTCAGTTTACCCAATAGGATTTCGACAGCCTGGGTTGCCAGTTTGCAGGAAACATGCAGCCATGGAAGCAGCAAACGAACCGGATCAAAGATCGGAGATTCTACGCAACCTAAAAACCCTCGGCATCCATCTGAGAAGCTCTGACCAGAGGATTATTAAAATACAGATAAATCAACTCTTCAGCTTACGGTGCAAGTCTCATCACCTTCCAGTGTAAATAGTGCTCGTTCCTCTTGCATGTCCTCAATCTGGCAACCCGCGTGAGCATTGAGTCTAAAGCCACGTTCACACCGCTAGACTCTGTACTGTGAAGATGCTCGTGGTGCTGACACCAGAGTCTTCTCTCCTATTGGTTGTCGCTCGCTGAATTCGCTGTTCATTTGCATAAAATTAAACTATTCTTAACTTTTGTCATTCTGTCTCCTACAGTCACTGCGCTCGTGACACTGGAAGTCGCCAGCTCTTCATTGAAAATGAATGGCATCATGTCTCTTTGTTGCTGGCGGTGTGAACGGGGCTTGAGGAGGACAGGACGAGAGAAACGAGTCTCCAATATTTAGAATTTGGACTGCAGTACCCATATATATACACTGCACACGCACCTGTAGCGCCTCCAGCAGGTCGAACACACTGATGGGCGGCAGCGACGGCGGGACACTGTCAGCAGAACACGCCAGCAGGAGCGCAGCCTGCTGCTCCGCATCATCCAGCAACAGCTGAGGAGGAGGCCCGGCGGGGAGCGATGCGCTCGCAGGAGGACTGCAACAAACACCAGACACAACACAACACATGATACATCACTGAGCCGACGTTACTGATGCTCATACAGTTATTGGACAGGGAAAGAAGACATCAGTCATCAGCTCAGCACTTCAGCTGCGTGCAGTGATGCTGTCCCACATTAAACACAGAAGTTAACGCTTCATTAGCAGAGACATGCCATTCAGTGACGCTGTGGTACGCCGGCAGACTGTTCTTCAGGTACGGCCGCAGCGTCACGTCACTGCCGAACGCATGCTGGAAGTGACCATCACGCAGACGGTAGGCTTTCCTCCGCGACACCAGAGCGCTGATGATATCCTTCAAATGCACCTGCAACACAGAGAATACAGCAGCTGATCAGGATCTGTGTTACACTAGAGCACAGCTGCACATTCATCCTCATTTACCCTCAATTCCAGTCGATTAAGAGATAAAGCCATTATTGTGCCCCCAATCACAGCTTCCCTCCTAAAAGGACACATTTTCTGCCCTGTTTAATTTATCTTCACAACCTGGCAACCATTTGCACGCTTCTTTCTTACACTGCTGATGATCTGAAAACATCGACAATCATGTAAGCTGCAGTTCAGTGATCTCTGCTGAAATGAGTCTGCCATCAAACCTCCTCACGATGAACGTGATCCTGACTGCACTGTTTGTGACGGAGGCCGAGTAATCGCTCTTACGCTCCTCTGTGCCACAATACGAAGCCTTTTTGTTGTTTTAATAGAATGACACTAAGATAATTTATGAATTAATATTAGGAATGCTTTTGCGTTTCACCAGTTTTCATAATTTTGCACGCTTCTTTCTTACACTGCTGATGATCTGAAAACATCGACAATCATGTAAGCTGCAGTTCAGTGATCTCTGCTGAAATGAGTCTGCCATCAAACCTCCTCATGATGAACGTGATCCTGACTGCACTGTTTGTGACGGAGGCCGAGTAATCGCTCTTACGCTCCTCTGTGCCACAATACGAAGCCTTTTTGTTGTTTTAATAGAATGACACTAAGATAATTTATGAATTAATATTAGGAATGCTTTTGCGTTTCACCAGTTTTCATAATGCAGAGAAACGACGAGATCGGATTTGTGCGTACAGGTGAAAGTGCTGTGATTCTGATTCTCAAATGACAACAATCATGATCAGTAATCACGATTATATAATAATTATAATTGTGATTATTTTAAACATTATGCAGCATGACTAATAAGTAACTAGACTAAAAACACACACAGACACTCTCACACACTCGCTCTCACACACACTCACACACTCTCACACACGCACGCACACACACACTCTCTCTCTCTCTCACACACACACACTCTCTCTCTCTCTCTCTCACACACACACTCTCTCTCTCTCACACACACACTCTCTCTCTCTCACACACACACTCTCTCTCTCTCACACACACTCACACACTCTCTCTCTCTCACACACACACACACACTCTCTCTCTCTCTCACACACACACACTCTCTCTCTC
>NW_015506036.1:687778-699945 GCF_001515645.1 Sinocyclocheilus grahami | reverse complement strand
CCCCCACTCCCGTCGGGAGCCTGGCGAAGGGCGGCAATTAAGGGACGGGGTGATGATGATAATTAGGGGGAGGCAGCTGACTCATCACATTCCCCCCCCCCAAGCGACATCCCCGTCATCACGCCGCCGCACGCACGGGAGTGCTGCCATCCTCAACCAGGCTCCAAGCGGTCGAAGCGGGCGGGGCGGGGATTCCTCTCCGGGCAGTTCTCCCTCTCGCCCCGCGCCGGAACAGGGACAGAGAAACCGGGTTTTAGTCGACAGCCTCAACCAACCACAGGGTAAATGACAATAGAAGAAACGTCACTTACCCCTTTTGTGGCTGGGAGGCCGTCTCCATCGTACACTCACCTCCAGCGCGCAGAACACGGTGCTGACGGCATCCTCGCTCACGTTGTCCAGGCCCATCTCGAAGGCGGTGACCATCATGCGTGCCTCCATCTGTCCTCTGGTGGGCAGCAGCAGTGTGTGAGCACTCAGTCTCAGCTCATCGTCCTCCAGCGCTGCTTCTCGAGGACTGAAGGCCTGCGCCGCCTGCAGAGGGTTCTGCGGCTGGAAGCGATGCTGCAGCACACACACACACACAGATCAACACACACATACCATATCAGCTGATACATAATAATAATAATAATAATGTGTACTGTTTTTAACATTCAAAATTAAAAAGTCCTAACAATAGTTTTTATTAGTCAAT
Source organism: Sinocyclocheilus grahami (assembly GCF_001515645.1). NCBI lineage: Eukaryota > Metazoa > Chordata > Actinopteri > Cypriniformes > Cyprinidae > Sinocyclocheilus > Sinocyclocheilus grahami. Next base: position 699,248 of record NW_015506036.1, on the reverse strand, counting down.
AAAACAACAATCACTGAAAATAAGAGGATATACAAAAGCTATAAATGTAAATCATGATGGTCCTAAAAAGAGCTCAATTCCTTGATGCAAAATGTAATTTCTTTTAAGTTAAATGTTTATTTGCAGGGTTTATGACAGTAAATTTAAGACTTTAGTTTAAGACCAAGAAAATATAAGGACTGAAAGGAATTGAACAATACGTCAACACGGTCTTTTATCAGCAACACTTCAAACTTTAAAAATACATCTTCAAACAGATCTCCATTACTCTTTAAATCATTTTATTAAAAAAAAAGCTTAAGGTTTGAATCGCTCTGCTACAAACCACTAGCTTCTGATCACACTGTAATAAAGTGCAGCTCTTCCTCAGTCTCTCTGTCTTGTTTTCCAGTTCAAACGATTCTTAAATCAAGACACATTTACTGGAGAAGCAGAAGGACAGAAGAGAAGAAGTCTTTTTTTCTGAGAAATTTATCAAAATGAAGTGAGTTTATGATTTAAACAAAAACAAATATCTGTCAATGGAGTCAGAAAAATCAACTTAATTCAAATGGAAAACAAGTTCTCATTCCCCACTGGCAGATATTTGTTATTTTAGGAATAAAGCATAACCCTGGTTTGGGAAATACAGTCATGAGCAGACAGAACTCACATCGAATTTCTGCCGAACGGAGGGAAACTTCTTTTTGCCTCGGTTGGGTTTGCCTGGTTTGGATGTGGATCCGCTGTTCCACTGCAGCGAGCTGGTGCCCTCTATCAACACACACACACACACACACACAGACACACACACACACACACACACACACACTCAACAACAGCAAACACTGCACAACCCCTTGCATCTACAGAGAGTGTGTGAGTACCTGACGTGGACACGATGATCTGGCAGCGGGTGAGGATGGCCAGCAGGAAGTCATTGTGAACATGGACTGCGGAGGACACAAGCGAGCGGTCAGCGAGGGCCTGTCACCTACACAGTCAGCATGCCGCACACTACACAGGGCTCGAGCTCACCGTTCTCCTGAGCCAGCAGACGCCGCGCCTCCAGGTCGAACTCCTCCTTGCTGATCTTCTGCTTGAACCACAGCTTGAGATTGGCCCAGTAACTGAGGAACACACGCAGTGTGAGCAGAGACGGACACCGCAGCAGCACGCCGGGCTTCCCCCGCTGCTGACCCGACTACCAGCGACAGCACAGGCTTAGCTACAAGCTCCAGACACTCTTCAGTCACCGAGACACTACCGAGGGCTACACTGAACGTGCTGCCATTAACTAGAAAACCAGTGTGTTTGCGAAGCTAACAGAAGCTAACATCATCAGTGCTCACACACTCATGTTAGGATAGAGCGGAGATCATAACACACTCGTGATCTCAGAGATCATAATATCACACACACACTCACTGTTTGACGTTGTCTCCGACTGCATCGGTTAAGTTCTTCTTCGCTATCTCCAGTTCACTCGCGTGAGCCGCCATAGTGCCGCCGGAAGCTGCGATGATGCGTCGCGTTCTTCTTCCGCTTGCCTTAGTTTGGCGGGTTTCGCTTAAAGCCAAAATGGTGAACATTTTACAGAATAAATTAAACAATATGGTACTACTTTGCATAATATTACAAACAGAAAAGCTAAAAAGACTTTTTTTGTTTCTCATAAATGTTGTGAGATGTATATGTTTGTACTCATTTTGTGCATAATTGCGTATTAAAATAATAATAATAATAGGTTTTCAGTGCGCACCGTCACGCAGCAGTTTAACAGCTTCAAATGGATTATTTCCTAGCTAGTAGACCTTCCCTTATGAAAATTAACCATGCTTTTACTACAAATAAACCCAGAAAAACACGGTTACCATGGTAACCACAAATGAAGCATTGCGTTGCTACACTAACCATAGTTTACCCGTGCTGCTTGAGTTCAATACAAATGGTAATCAATACACCAATAAAACATGGTTACGACACTAATTTCGTAACTTCCTAACACTTTGATAACACTCTCGAAGTCATTCCATTTCTTCCCTAAAATCCCGCACAGTTCATTAGTGCTTTACATTTCTATCCCGGACAGCACATGTGCGTCTCCAAGATGTCTTTTAAAGAGTGCTTCATCTGGAGAGCATCTACTGTGTACGAAGAGCGGATAAAAAGCTTTATGAAGTCAGATTCTGCATCAGTCATCATAGCAAACCCTAATGAGTCTTTACTGTAGTAAAGTGTGACAGCTAGTTATTACAGTAGGCAGGAGTGCTTTAATAATTCTGCTCGATATAAATGAGTTCTCTTCTAGTTCAGTGTTCATCATCCTCCAGTCCAGCAGGAGGCGCCGAGCCAGTAACACCACAGAAGCAGCAGGAGGACCACAGGCTGTGTTCACTATTCGCTACATTAGGTCTCTAATTCAGTTCACTAGCAGGAGTGAAGAGTGAATGAAACGAGTAGTGAATTCAGACACTGAGTGCACCGGAAGGAATGCCGCTTTTGCATTGTCTGTGCTTGCTGTTTATTAATCATTTGAAACTAGCAGACTAGCAGCTCCAGTGGGAAGATTAAAGGATTTATCTTGAACTCTGTCACGGAAATTATGTAGAAACCATAATCAAACAATTTAATAATCAATTTACAATGAATTTATACCCGTGTTGTACATTATGCTGTACGCCATGGATGAGCGCTTCGTAAAACTGAACGGATTGATTATTCAGCTGCGGGCGCCATCTTCTGGCGAGATGCGGGATCTCATTCGGCGCGTGACTCTCACGGTGCATTATGGGCATTCTCTAGCTGTTGAGCGTGCACCAGTTGTACACTCGTTTTTGCAGTGCATTGTGGGATTGAATGAGTGCACTCGAGAACGTCGCAAGGGATTAATTAATATGCATCGGACTCAGTGTGCAAGGTTTCTGTGTGTGACAAATTTTTAGGATGACGAATATGAAAAGGACCTTTAGTTAGAGATTTTTCAGTATGGTGCAGTAAACTCTGGTCCACACTCCAACACAGTAGGTGGCGATAATGCACTTTAAAGTCAGTGCCCCCGGTCATAAAACCAGTCGTTCAGCAGCACTGTGTAGTGAGAATATTCTCATAAACATAAGCAGCTCATCCTCTGACCTCATTGTACTTTCCAAAGTCATTTGTGCCATTTTTAGCCATGCAGTCTGCATTTACAAACAATAGTGACAAACACGAGCTCAGTGAACTAAAGCGTGGGACTGTGATAGGATGAGTTTCATCCCTGCTAGATGTTACACGCTCAACTGTAAGTGATATTATGGGAAAGTGGAAGCATTTATGAACAGCAGCAACTCAGACACGAAGCTGAAGATCAAGTGAAGTCTCAGAGCGGCTCACTGAGTGTGTAAAAGTCAGCAGCACTCTGATTCCAGAGCTGAAGAGATCCAGGCTTCCACTGGCTTTAATATCAGCTCAAAAACTGTGCAGGAGCTTGATGGAATGGGTTTTCAGAGGCTGCAGCTGCATGAAGCCTCACATCACCAAATATAATGGTGTGTAAAACACACAGATACTGGACTCTGGAGCAGTGGAAACCTGTTCTGTGGAGCGAGCAATCACGCAGTCTGATCGAGTCTCTACAACATGAGTGTGAGTGAATGATGACAGCTTCCACTTGTGGGTGAACAAACCCTTTGATATAAAGAACTTTGACCTGTACAGGAACACAATACATGTGAATGAAGAGTACGCAGACGGTGATCTGCTGAAGACATCTGTGTGAATGAAGAGGACCAGCCGCATTACATCACAGTCCTGTCACAGAGAACACAGATGCTCATCAAATCTGCAGCCTTAAAATGAATCAATAAAACATGTATCTTAATCAGTCTGTACTCTTTATTTCTCAGATTCTGCCACTGATGGAATCAGATGAAGTACATGAACAGACATTCAATACTGCTAACTGAAAAACACAAGAATCCTCCTCGTATCTGTTTGATATTCAGAGAATGTGTGTGTTTGTGTGTGTGTGTGAGTGTCTGTGTGAGTGTCTGTGTGTGTGTGTGTCTGTGTAAGTGTGAGTGTGAGTGTGAGTGTCTGTGTAAGTGTGAGTGTGAGTGTGAGTGTGAGTGTACCCGTGTGAGTGTGTGTGAATGTCTGTGTGAGTGTGAGAGTACCTGTGTGTGTGTGTCTGTGTGTGTGTACCCGTGTGTGTGTGGTTCATTTCAGTTTCTGAAAATCACCAGTGACTTTAACGAGATCAAGTATAAGTAAGCAGAGCCCTCAACCGTTATCTGTGTGAATGTAGTCAGCACATTTGTGCTAGCTGAACATTATGACAGCTGCTCAGTTCTGTTCAGATGAGTTTATGAGAGTCCAGCGGTCCACAGAACAACACAGATCATGAATCATCTCTGAACACCCTTAATACAGATATTCCTGTACTACACACGACAGCCTCTCCTTCACAACTACTGTCATCACTTTATATCAAAACAGCATCATGACATGAAGAAGAGATACGATACACACAAGTCAGTAAGACCCTAAAATCACAAATCTTCAGTCTTCTGCACTCGTGTTGTGAGCACTGGTTCTGAACAACACGACTGCCATTGAGAAGCTAAAGACATCTCAAACTATTTTACATGCAGAACTTTTTTATATTTACTGTATATATATCAAGTATAAAGTTTTTCCGGTAGAAAACGACTTGGCATATGTAATAGAAATTTGCAAGTAAAAAATTTAAAATACTAAATATACACTGTAGATATCTAAAATGCAATGACATTATAAAGGCGTTTTTGGTTTTATGTCATCAGTAGTAGGATCCATTACACAAAATACTAAAAATAATTTAAAAAAGCATTACTGTTCATACACACGTATGTTGAGATTTATTATTAATTCCTTTCGAGTCTGTAAACCATACTTACACTTTCAATGCATAAATATACAAACACTGTACATGCTGGTTTTCAGAAGGTTTTGTCCCTCGTCTCTCTGTCGACTCGTGAGATGAACACATCACATCTTCTGCGAGCCGATCATGACTTTAGAGACGAAGTTGACGATGGCGCTGGCGGGCTGCTCGGGGTCGTGCTCCGCGAACACATGACACACGTTCTCCAAACCGCTGCCTGCTTTCCTCGCCACAAACCCCAAGATCCTGCCGCGGAAGAAAGTCGTTTAGCAAAGCCCTGCTTTAACCCTCTGCTGCTCTTCAGTCGTTTCTGACCTAATCATTTGACTTTTTCTTACTTCAACAGAATGGTACGAAACCTGGTAAAGGTTTCGGCACTTGCAATGTGAACACAAAATCATGGACAAGATTCGAAAAGATTAAATGGTGTTACACATTAGTACTGTTCAAAAATGAGCGCACTGGAAACTAATGGGAAGTGAAACTCATCTAGTGAAAGCGTTTGGTACTGCGAATCTAACAAATCTAAATCTTTTTTTCTTTTTTACATTTCAACCTCAAATTAGGAACACAACTTGCTTAGATTTATGGCTTAGATTTTCTCACAGTTTTAGAGTAAAACATGTTTTGCAAAATATATATTTCATATAAAATTAGAAAATAGTATTTTAGTGTATTTTCAATATCCACGCAAGCAGCATCAGAGCTAACTCTATCTCTTATCAAGCAGGTAATAAACTCCTGTAATAACAGTGAACTGAAGACACATGGGAGCGAGTGCACTCACTTGGCTGAGCCGCAGCCGTCTCGTCTCCATCTGGGAATGAACAGAGCAACAATGAAATGCATTACAGAATAAAGAGCTGACTGTGAGTGACATGAAGCTGGTAACGGAGCAGGATGAACTCACCTCCGGTCCTGCGGGTCCAGAGCACAGAATATGACTGTGTTTGCTGCGTAGTGTCTTCTGAAGAACAGTCTGTGTGAGACAGTGTGTGTGTGTGTGTGTTAGCTTCATCAGCTCCACACACATGAACAAACATTACAGCTAATTATAGCAAGTTCAATTTAAAGTTGCCTCTCAAGTATGTTTCTGGACTTTTAATCAATGATTTTTATTCAGTAGCCATACTTTCCCTCAAGTATAATTTGAGTATGTGTTACAGCCCTGCATTCAGAGAAAGGGCTCAGTTCCCCGTGAACTCACGGATATCTTGAATGCAGTGTAAGTCAGATGCATGCATGCACAGTGATGTTTGAGGGCTGCTTTACTTTCTCTGGTTGTCGGTGAGCGTGATTCCCTGCGAGGACACTTTGAAGTGCACTACGGTGGAGGACGGGAGCGAGTCGGCGCTCAGGACCGCAGTGGTGGCCTTCTGCACCGCCTGAAACCCCGTCAGAGACTCCATCTCCACCGAGCCCAGGAACCACACGTTACAGGCTGGAAAACATGCGATTATGAGAGGAATCGTTCACTGGTTATGGCTCAGGTATCATTACTGGACGCACCTGCTCCTTGTTTGAGGAGTTCGGATGCAGAGTTGGTGATGGACTGTGGGGATGCGCTGACAGCGTCCTCTAGAGGATCTGAGGAGAGACAACAGCACACCATCACTCCCAGCACTCTCTGCTAGTCTGAGAATAATGTGTATTATAATCATGTACGCTCATGAGTGCTGCAGCCGCTCATAATGTCAACACAACAGAGATGTTAAATGAACACAGTTTACTTAAGTGCGTGTACTGGCCAGAAGTCTGGAATCCTGAAAAATTGTTCATGTTTTTGAAAGAAATCTCTGCTGCTATATAAATTTAAATATTATTACAGTTTAAAATATCTGTGTTCTATGTGAATCTCTGTTAAACTGTAATGTATTTCTGTGATGCGCAGCTGTATTTTCAGCATCATTACTCCAGTCTTCAGTGTCACATGATCTTCAGAAATCAGTATAATATGCTGATCTGCTGCTCGAGAAACATTTCTGATTATTATCAATGCTGAACACAGTCGTGCTGCACAATACTATAATGATTTATTTCAGTATTATTTATATACTATTATAGTATTTATTAATTGAATTAGCTTTTAGGGTTTTCAATTTTAAGTTTTGCTAATTTTGTTGTGTACTTTTGTCATTTGTATTTTTTTATTTTTAGAAATCTTTCTATTTAGTTACATTTATTTTTATTTCAGTTTTAGTTTTTGTCATTTTAGTACTTCAACTAAGGCGATATTTTTAGTTTACATAATGTTTTATTTTATTTACGCTTTATTATCACTTAACAGAACTGATTTTTGATGTTTGCAGTGAACAGTAAGAGATGAATACCTCTGTCAGGAATGATGAGTTTACAGGGAAGAGCCAGAGGAGTGATGGAGTGCTGACAGACCAGAGCGCTCAGACTGCCTGCAACACACACACACACACACACACACACACACACACACACACAGACACACACACACACACAGACACAGACACACACACACACACCAGTATGAGTGAGTGAGTCACACAGCAGCATGAATCAGTCACAGGTCTGATGAACTTACCAAAGTAGGGTTCGTTTGGGCATCCCTTGAGCCGGACGCCCCGCGGCGAGCACTCGATCAGGAAGTGCCTCACCAGCTCACTGGACAGATCCACTCCTGACACACACACACACACACACACATCAACAATGCCGTCTATAACACTGATCTGCTATCCACTGAGCTCAGGTTTCAGACGCCTCCTCGTTTTCTTCTCGAGGAATTACAGCAGACACAATAACAGATGAAGCAGCACGTATCTGGAGTTTGTCATTACAGCTGACGCTTACGCCTCCATCAGCACAACACTACTAAAAACACAAGTGTGCTTAACCGTGCTGAATGTGCATCTGTAGTGTGCTTCAAATCTGACAAGCATATTTTTATAAAATTGTACTTGAAGATAATATTAATGAAATAAAAATGTACTTCAAGAGAGACACTTTCATGACTGTTTCTTGATAAACTTAAGTACACTTTTAAAAATGCAAATAACGTATTACGTTTCACTTTAAATTACATTTGAAATATTTTTAAGTTTTTTTAAACTACATTTATTTTGATGTGTTGACTAAAGCACATGTAAAGAAAGCACTTATTTTAACTGTAGTGCTATTTGATATTACATTTAAAGTTTAATATATTTTAAATGTACTAAACTGCAACTTTATTATTATTAAAATTATTATTTAAAAAAATGACACATTTTTGAATAGAAATGACAGTAATGTATATTTTTGTCACGGTATTCAGCGGCTGTGCCTTAGATGGCCACCAGAGGGCCCTGCTGTGTGTTTGTTGAGCACATTTGTTGTGTGTGAGTATCTGATTTATAACACTTTCTGCAGTAACTGTAGTATCTTATGAGACTATCACACATGCTCTGTTTCACATGTTAACTGTATGTCAGCGCTGCTCATGTGGAGGACAGCGCTGGTCTCCTCGCACCTCTCCGGCTCTGCAGTGCTGATGGCGGCGGTGTGGTCACTTTCATGGCCAGTCCATATGCGCCTCTGAAGGAGTGACTGTCCCGGACGATGAACGAGCCGGGCTCTTTGTCCTTCAGCACCGCGATAGCTGCGTGAGAACAGAGAAGAGGTCAGATGAGCGTCAAACACAGCGGCCGTCCAGCAGGCGTCACGCGATCGGACCCTACCTTGGTCCCGTGCGAGGTCTGGCTTGTACCAGTGTTTCGAGGTGTCCTGGACAAACTTGACCGTCAGTGGTTTGCTGGAGAGCTGGTCTGATGCGGCGGGGTTCGCTCGGCTCTGCAGCTCCGGCAGGACACTGGGGAACGGGATGCTCAGCGAGCTGCCGCTGTGAGGACTGGAGAAACCGCTGGGAGACGCTGAACCCTGCGAGTGCTCGCCGTCTGACGCCAGCAGGAGCTTCTGCTGGTAATCCAGTCCCTCCAGCGCCGGGCCGAGGCTGAACTTCTCCTCAAAGGTCTGCTGCAGGACTCGGGCTCTCGGGCCGCTGAGAGGAGAGCTGTGGGCGTCTGGAGCGGACAGAGACGGGACCGAGGACGGGGCGAAGCTCACACAGTCTGCAGACCTGCTCAACAACAAGCAACACACTACTGTCATCCTCAACAACACAACAAACCTCACATCAGATTCTGTCAGAATTCAAATCATTCAGAGCTACAATCTGATCTTACAGGGTTCATGAAATGCATTTTTAGATTAGTTTAATGTTTCCTGAGGTGCACTCATTTTCAACTAAAAACAGAAAACTTTTAATGCATTTTGGCCATTCGTTTACTCTACACTGTTGTGTTGGGGACCTGAAAACACAAACTTCTGAAAACCGGTTTCAAAGTGCAAGTTTTTGAAAACGATATACATTACTGTAAACTACAAACATGTGTATGTGTGAAAACGGGAGGTCATGCACACGCGAGTAGTGCTTCTTTGACATGATATACGCATGACATTTCTGGGTATAGTTCTTTCTTTTTTTTTCAAATAATATAATGCTGCTTTGATCTGTTGGTAATTAATCATGCTTACTATTTATTGTTTTTCATAGTGTAATTTTTGATGAACCAGTTAGGGTTTCAATACAGGCAACATCATTATTACTAACATATTCATATTCACACAAAATAAGTGAGATTTCAATGATATTTTGACCAGTGAAATATGGCCATCTTACAATTTTTGCAATACTGTTATTAATACATGATGACCTGAACCTCACAAACTGGAATTATTATTTTTTGACCTTAAAGTCATTTAAACATTCTGCCAACTTATTTACAAAGAGTTAAGAGACTCAGTGAGTCACTGCTGTAACATTGTAAGGTTGACACAGTTATTGAACTGAACTGAATTGATCTGAATAATGACTCTATTGTCTCCAGTAAAGCTGCTTTACAGCTGAAACCCAGTTTGGTTCATAATTGATGAATGTTACAACATTAGCACTATTTAGTTAGTTATTTCCCTGTTTATGACCGTGAAGCTGCTTTGAAATGACCTGTACTGTATAAAGTGCTGTAGAAATAAATGTGACTGGACTACAGAAAAAAAGGGGTCTTAATTAACTAGCTTGATTTGAAGGAGGTTAGTAGGACCTTTCAAGTTTGATTTATTTCACTAAAATGAAACCTTGCAGATGCAACATGTTAACATTTAATTGAAGTATATAATATTCCAATATATTAATCAAAGCATGGCAATAAATACACCCAGTCTGGACCAGAGGAGACAGGTCAGGACTTCATCTGTGGAAATCTGTCTTCAGCATGTCTTTCTGCTAGACCTGAATACTGCTCTCCGTGGCTTTATGGATGAATGAGTGCAGCTGTACCGGTCAGAGAAGGCCGTGACTCCAGCGACGAACGGTCTGTGATGCTGGAAACCCTCATCTGAAGCTCCCATGAATACTGCGGTCTCTCTCATTTCTGAAAGAACAACATGAACAGGACACTCTCCCTTCGGCGTACACTCACACGACAACAATTGAATGTGAGGTGTGTGAACACTCTTGTCACTCATTCATCATGATCAGCTCAGCCAATCAGGTGAGTTTGGGGGCGGAGCTAATCTGTGTTTGGGAAACTTGATTGAAATGTCTGGAGTTACATTTGGTGACACACTTCACATTTTCACATACTTTAATCCAGTTTAATTAATCTTTAAGTGTTTCCATCAACTCCTCCAAATCTTTCACATCACAGGAAGTAGTTTTTTTCCTGTTATATTTTAATAAGTTTCATCTTGCTGTGTTTTTCATCATATTTAGTGTTCTGTCAGCTGTGCACTAGACCCGATGTGACATTAAAGCATCTGAGTAAACTGGGCTTTGTGCCTCTTTTGTCTTGAGTTGCTCTGGATAAAAGCATCTGCTAAATTCATGCATTTAAATGTCATGTAACCAAGTAAACACACAGTGTAGATATAGATGCCACTTGCAAGTGTAAAAACTATATCAAGATTGTTTGATAAAACAAGTTAGCATAAAGATGTCTTTCAGCAGCCTCAGTTCCCTTCAAACAGGTCAGAAGTGAGTGAATCGTGTGATTTACCGTGTTCAGCTCTACAAGATCCAAATGAAGGAGACGGAGCCTGTCTGAAGGGTGAATAACCCATCATGCTCTTCACTGGAGACAGAGATCAACACACACACACACACAGATCAATCCCTCTGACAGATACAGCAGGTGGAGTGTGGATGTGTGCAGATACTGATGATGGCTCTTTACATCATTTAAATCTGAAAACTGATGATACTCTTGATTCATGGCTTGAGTGTTGAACTGAACTGAAATACTAACAATTAATGAACTGCTCGACAAGGAAGGACTCAACTAGTGTCCTTGTGTGTGTGTGTGTGTGTGTGTCTGTCTGTGTGAGAGAGTGTGTATGTGTGTGTCTGTTACCGTATGGAGTGGGTGGTGTGATGGGGAAGGCTGGTGTTGCGGGCATCACATCACTGCCTGTGTCCAGTGAACTGTGAGAGGAGTACTGCACACCGTCTGCTCTGAACACAGCTGCATGCTGCACACACACACACACACACACACACACAGTCACTGGAGAAAACTA
>NW_015506036.1:680025-686508 GCF_001515645.1 Sinocyclocheilus grahami | reverse complement strand
CACACACACACACACACACACACACACAGTCACTGGAGAAAACTAGCAACACACTAAAAGCAGAAATAAAGTTTTTATTGATTGTGACAGTGTGTGTGTCACCTGTGTGTGTGGTGCAGCAGTGGTCAGTGTGTTTCCATCTGTAGTGGTCAGGTTCAGTGTCCAGGCCGTCTCTCCTCGTGCTCCAGAGAGGTCCGTCTTTGGGCTCATTATGAATCTGTTCTCTGATGAGACAAGAACACACACACACACACACACACACACATCAGTCTCACTGTGCTCCTCACATCACTGAACCAGAGACAGTCCTGCATCCTAAACCATGTCATAGATTCACACTCCATTTTGGGGAAAGTTACTTTTAAAAGTAATGCATTACAATATTGTGTTACTCCATGAAAATGTAACTAATTGCATTACTTACCTACTTTTTATGGAAAGTAATGCATTACGTTACATTTGCGTTACTTTTTGTCACGTGGGCTGGGCTTGCTTGTTTGATTTTCAATAACGAAAAACACAAGATAATTTTTTGGCAACTGTAAAGGCCCTTTCACACCAAAAGTGAAAAGAATGAGCCTCAGGCTGAAGGAAGAGTCTCTGTCTCTGCACTCACTCCTGATTTCTCTGAACACGGGACAGGACAGCTGTCAGAGAACACACGGGGAAACAGAAGTAACTGTCTTTACTTATTGTCACGCTCTTGTGAAGGGAGGCGCACGGAGACAAAGGCAATCCAAATCACATTTACTAGTAATCCAAGATGATGACGATTCATACAAAACACAGGATTACACAAACAGCAAACACAGCTATCAACCAGCAGCTAACTGAAGTGAAAGCGGAACTTAAGCAGGGTGAGATAACGAGGGACACAGGTGAGGATGATAACTAATCAAACACAGGTGAACTGAATGACTAAATAAAAACACTAAAGAAGTCCATAACTGTGACACTTGTATGAAAAAGTAACAGAATGATCATGTTTGGGTGAATGAAGCCGTTCCTCGAGTGAGCTGTCAGGATTTAGTATTATTACTCCAGGAAAACTCCGTCATTACTTCATGAGTGCTTGTGTAAGCTGATCTCACCCCTCTGATGAGTCCCGTCTGTCTGCGGGTGTCCGTTTCTGTCTGCGCCGCTGAAGCCGCTGGGTTTGGTGGAAACCGGCACGAAGGTGGGATCCAGGTCCAGGATGAGCTGGTTGAGCTGATGGATGGAGTTATCGATGTCCAGCGTCAGAGAGCTGAACTCCTCGTCGTGTTTCTTGTCCGTGTCGTGGCTCTGAGAGATCACGGGGCTCGATGGACCGCTGTCCAGCACTGAAACACCAGAAAACACACTCATTCATTACAGTGCTTTTTCATACCGGATTCCAGTTTGGTTCCGTTTGAATAAAAGCAAATAACTTTCCTCATAGAAAAAAACGATAAGAAACCGTTTTGTCTAAATAGTATTTTGGTTGGACATCAGCGATGATGTGCAGAACACTAGTGTTACTGAATGCTGAAATTATCTGGAGTTTTATTTAATTTATCACTTTAGAAAATATGATGCATATAAAAAAAAAAACACAATAAACAGTGTAAAAAGTGGTAACCTGCACTTGTTATTTTAGAGAGCTATTGCTACCTGATTTAACATAAAACATTTGTTTTGTTTTGTTAGTTTTACTATATTTAGTGTTTTAGGTTTTATTTTCAGTGCATTAAGCCCTTTCAAATTAGCTTTTATTTATTTTAATTAAACTAAATTAAACACTGACTAAAATGTTTTAGTTTAATCTTAAAAGAAAAATTTTACTTTCATATTATATCTAATTTAGCTTTTGTTTATTGTGAAATTAAGTTGTAAAAAGCCAAAAAAATATTATATTAACCTGCATGAAGTAAAGTTTTTGCTTGTAATTAAAGAAAAATATATTAATATGGTCTTTATAATGTATCTCATATATCTTTTTACTTTGTACAAATGTTTTTGTGCTTGAGAAAATTTTGTAAAATTGAAATATATTAAAGTGATAGTTCACCAAATTTTGTGAGATGAGTCCAAACAGCTGATAAAAACTACACTGACTCACTGGAGGAAGAGTTATTATGGATTATGGACTCTATGTATTTGAGTTAAAAACGTCTTAATGCTGGATTAGTTTCAGCTTTTGTCTTCTCCAGATGTTAACTGATGGACTGGAGTGCTGTGGATTATTGTGATGTTTTTATCAGCTGTTTGGACTCTCATTCTGACGGCACCCATTCACTGCAGAGCATCCATTGCTGAGACACTGATGCAGTGCTACATTTCTCCAAACCTGATGAAGAAACAAACTCATCTACATCTCGGATGACCTGAGGATGAGCACATTTTTATTTTTGACTGAACTATTGCTTTAATATAGTTTGAGAACCGAATCAATGTAACATCAGAGTATCAGAGTAGTTCGTTCTGCTCACCGGCGGGTTTAGGCAGCAGCTGCTGCATGTGCTCTGTGGCGTCCTCCCCCGGCAGGTACAGGTACTGCTGAGCGGCGACCAGCTGCTGCTGATGGACCCAGGTCTGCGTGGAGTATCCTGCGTGCTGGAACACATGTCTGGGAGAGCTGACGGGCAGCGACGCGCCCCTGTGAGCGAAGCCGGCTCTGCGCTCGGACTCGTCCCCGGCCGCTGCGTGCGTCTGAGGCTCGTCTGCGCGGCTGGGGCTCCCGAAGCCGTCGGACAGCAGCGAGTTCTGGCTGCTCTGGTGACAGGACGAGGAGAGCGTGCCCAGACTGTCCACGCTGTGCAGGTCGTGCCGTGAGGTCAGCGCTTCGTCGTCCAGGATGTCGGTCTCGCGCTCTTTTGGCCGCAGGCGTCCGTTCAGGTGCAGCGGCGCAGGGCTCACGGGCGGCTCCGTGGCGGCGCAGCCTCGGCTCGTCTCGTCCAGGCCGAAGCCGCTGAGCAGCCGCTTGAGCTCCACGCGCTCCTGCTGGCTGGGCTGCGGGGTTCTGGGCCAGCCGTCGGTGCGCAGCGAGGCACTGGACAGACCCGAGTCGCTGCTGGCCGAGAGCGTGTGGTCGGGGCTGGAGGAGGTGCTCTGCTGGGCTCTGGAGAGCGTGGCGCTCCTCGCCGAGCATCGGTCCAGCACGACAGCAGGAGGATGGAGAGGAGCCGCTGGAGAGAGGAGAGATGAGCGAGACTCACTGTGCGTGAAGGGAACACTGTCATCCACCTAATGAACAGTACATTCAATGTGCATGAAATCAAGTGCTGAACTAAAGTGTATTTTAGTAATTTTGACATTTTATTACTTATTGTGCTTTTTAAAATATGTCTATACGTTTTAGTTACGTTTGTACTTAACGAAACATTAAAACGAAAATAAGAAATGTTGCCTTGGCAATGATGTTTATGCAATGAATTAAAAATTAAAAAAAAATTTTTTTAGTTAACTATAATAACTCTGCCATAACTGTCAGCTACTAATAAGAGTGTAGTATGTGCAGCACCATCTAACAGTTTCAACATATTTCCTCGCCGAGCATCGGTCCAGCACGACAGCAGGAGGATGGAGAGGAGCCGCTGGAGAGAGGAGAGATGAGCGAGACTCACTGTGCGTGAAGGGAACACTGTCATCCACCTAATGAACAGTACATTCAATGTGCATGAAATCAAGTGCTGAACTAAAGTGTAACTGCATTTTTTTAATGAAATACTGCATTTGGTCATGTAATCGACTAAATTAGCCAGGCTACACCACACAGCGTCCCACAACAGAGTGTGTGTTTAGTGTCATTGATGTGCTATTATTATGTTTGCTAATATTTTCAAATACATTTTTATATATTTTGTTTTCACTTTACTTTTAGTAATTTTGACATTTTATTTGATTAGTTATTGTGCTTTTTAAAATATGTCTATACGTTTTAGTTACGTTTGTACTTAAAAAAAAACACGAAAATAAGAAATGTTGCCTTGGCAATGATGTTTATGCAATGAATTAAAAAAGTATATATTTTAGTGAACTATTCTGCCATAACTGTCTAATAAGACACAATAACTGCTACTAATAAGAGTGTAGTATGTGCAGCACCATCTAACAGTTTCAACATATGTTAATGTACATTTCCACCAAAAAGCTATGACAAGACCTTTGAGCTTTCTCCAGTGATGCCACATCTGCAGTGAGCCTCAGCTGCCTGACAGCACTAGTGATGCTAGTTAACTGTGTCTAGTGATTTCAGTGATCTATATGACAGAGTTTCTCACGGTCACACACATCGAGAGAGCAGCACATGCTCCGTGTGCTTCACACTGATGTGCTGAGAGAACAGCAAACAGCTTGATGACTATTGAGCGTCTACTAGCTGTTAACTCACTGAAACTGATCCAGTCTACAGGCATTTATTCACAGCATCACACTTTATCCATTAAACCTCTCATATGTCCTGTCTGAACAGAGTGAAGCAGTGATCGGTGTGTTTGTGTTTCTGCTCCAGTAATGCTGTTGATCTGTGCTTGTTCTCCTCCTGACCTGATGAAGCTGAGTTAGTTCACTGAGACTCGGGGGTGGGGCTCTTCTTCCATATATGGAGATTGGAATGTAAACACAGGGGGCGGAGCATGAGAGGAGCGGGGCGGAGCTGAGGACCAGTTATCTGACACTATGGCTCTCCTCCGAAGGGACGATGAGGAGCAGCCAAAATACCAAATACAGTCAGACTGAGACGCCCAGTTCATTTAGAGATTCAGTTCGTTCCAGGAGCTCATAGTTTGCCATCTCTACCACTGTTGCTATGTCTTCATTATTAGATTATATATAAAGTGCATCATAAATTGCATCTTGTTCCCAAACCTGGGAGAGAAACACACTCCCTTACATTCAGTTTAATGGTGGAGCAGTAGTGTCTTTCAGTGGACAATTCTTATGTTATTACATTAGTTCCTCTCATAGTTCCTCTATACACTGTAATAACGGTGCTTTAAAAGCAACATATTTACATATAAATACTGTAAAAATGCTAAAGTGAATTAAGTTGCCATACCATATATAGTAAAAAATGGAAAACTATGAATTACCATGTAATTTACTGTGAACAATGGTAAAAGTACATTCTCAGAAGTCCCTGTGTAAGACCTCATATATGATTATATTTTGTCTAAATAATTGTGTTTCTTTTTTATTCATATTATCAGTAGGTTACAAAATGTAATGGCATTTATTTAGTTCATGTTTATTGTGTTATTTCACTGTCATGTGTGTTACCCTGATGGTCTTTTCTTCATGTGTTTGACACTGTGCACGTCTATATATGTGTCCCTGGAGCACAAAAGCAGTGTAAGTCGCTGGGGGATATTTGTAGCAATAGCCAACAATACATTGTATGGGTCACAATTATACATTTCTCTCTTATGCCAAAAATCATTAGGATATTAAGTAAAGATCATGTTCCATGAAGATATTCAGCTTTCAGATGATGTATAAATCTCAATTTCAAAAAATTGACCCTTAATGGTTTTGTGCTCCAGGGTCACATACGAGTAATGGCCATGTTCATGGGCTGACAATTTACAATGAATTCATGATTTATATTGTACCATCTCTGTTATTAACGCTGGATATCAAGTAGACTGTTAAATGAACATCACCAATGATATATATGGTTTTAAGTTGTTGATTTTTACCATAAATTTAACATGATCTTTTTTACAGTGTGTGATAACAGTCTTAATTGTGATTTTACTAAAGAAAGTCCTTCTTTACAGAACAGCGAATCACTGAAAAGAATCAGTTGAAAACAATGACTAGTTCATGAATCAGACTTCACACGAAGGGTCTGTAGAACGCAGCCAGAAGAGCTCTTCAATCTGAAGATAAAAGCAAACCTCTTCCACAACTAAACACATCGTTCAGGCCTTCAATTAACAGACGCTCACATCCTACAATCACTCTCTCACAGCAGAAACACACAGAAACAGATGCTCAGAGCTGCAGATCAGTTGAGTAAATGATTCAGTGACTCACTCACACACACAGTCATTTGTCACCACCTACTGGTGTAATAGTGTAACCTGCAGAAAAATCACTGTAAAATCCTGTCAGACGGTTATATTTTAGCCCTCTTAGACAACACTGAGCCAGTCAGATTCCAGAACCAGAACTTACTGTTGTATATAAAACAGGATATATACAATACCCCAAGTACAACTCCAATTTTGTAAACATAATTAAGCTGCTGTACACACTACAACATAAAACAAGTAATAAACATTTGTTCTTTTGTTTGTTTTTAGTATTTGGATAACGATGCAATATTCAATACAACAGTAGAATATGCCACTGATAAACAAACAACAAACTCTGGAGTATCTTCGAGATGATTTGAGTGTGTCTGTGTAGCCGGAGCTCCTTCAGCATCATGTAATCTCTAGCACATGTCCTTCCTTTCATAAATAAGCTCAAATACTGGTTTTCACGAGACTCACCGGCGCATGTGCAGCGCTGAACTCA
>NW_015506036.1:678313-680015 GCF_001515645.1 Sinocyclocheilus grahami | reverse complement strand
GTTCATGAATCAGACTTCACACGAAGGGTCTGTAGAACGCAGCCAGAAGAGCTCTTCAATCTGAAGATAAAAGCAAACCTCTTCCACAACTAAACACATCGTTCAGGCCTTCAATTAACAGACGCTCACATCCTACAATCACTCTCTCACAGCAGAAACACACAGAAACAGATGCTCAGAGCTGCAGGAACGGCCCGGCTTCAGTGTGAGTTCAGCTCTAACCTTCAGTAACAGAAAATACCTTTGACGTGTCCATCAGCCTAAAACATGACAGCTGAAGCAAGCGACTCGAGGGTTTAAAAGCAGAAATGTGAGGCTCTTGATTACATTAAAGCACTTCTGTAAAAGCCTTCATTATATGAGCTGTAGCATGTCTGAATCGTCTCTTTAGACAGGGACTCTTGTTCTAACTGGATAAACTTCTAGTTATTTATCCGTGGTGTAGATCCTGTGTTTAGACTCTCCTCCGGTCTCCTCCTCATTATGGTCATGACAGCTGTAAATATACACTATAACGTCACACAGATGAAGTTGTGTAGCTATGCACGGTGTATTATAACATTTGTGTTAACCACGGTTTTTGCTTGTTGATAAAAAAAAAATCAACATTACTCTTTGTGGTCATGATCTCAAAGAACCTATAGAACCTTTCCATTCCACAAAACGTTCTCTATAGTGGAAAAAAAGTTCTACAGATTATTAAACTGCTTCACACTAAGAAAAAAAAAGTTATTTTGAAGAACTGTTCGCTAAACGGTTGTTTGAGGAACTCCAAGCGCTTCTTCTATGGATTCACCACCAAAAAAAAAAACCTTTTGGAAGCTTTATTTTTGAGAGTGCATGAAGATACAGCTGATAGAGGTGAACTTGTATTAAAACCAGTATATCGCTAAACCAAATCATCTCAGCATGTTCAGTCTGCTGCGCCAGACTCGAACCCTTTCATCTAAAGTTTGCATAAATATAAATTCATTTTCTGTCTCTTTCAGACGTGCCTTGAGAGAAGCGTATGGTGTTTGTCTTGTGTTTTGTCATCAAAAGCAGCCAGAATTAGCCAGCATAAACAAAACATTATAATTACAATTCCAGTCGTCTTCCTGCCAAAGCCTCAGCATCACAACTGTGTGAGTCAACAAGACTGACCGCATCAGCTAAACTAACACCACACTGATAAACCCACACGAAGAACACTGCTGATCCTCCCGTCACTGCTCAGGTGAGCAGGACTGACCCTTATCAAAGAGCTTCATCTGATACGGTGCTCAAACTGGCTGTACTCCGATAGCAGCCCAAATTATCAAGTCATCTGCATTTTGGCTCCAAAATGAGGCTCTGTTGTTGTGGGTGGTTCTAGCTGGTTTCTAGGTGCTTTCTTCTTGTCTGGTGTGACACAGAAACCTGATCTTCTGGTCTGTAGATGTGCTTCTGGTTCTGGTCTCAACAACACACGTGGGACAAGCTACATGCTGGAGCTTCATTCTAGGTCTAGTGGTTTGTTCAAATCACTTGTACCAGCTATGAGCAATAATAGTGATGCTAGCCTGAGGAAGCAGCACTAAAATCAAACTAATCATACATTGTATCGTCGTTACTGTATTGTTATTCCTGCAAAATCTCTGCAAAACACAGCACTGTACTACTATTATCTGACGGTTTGCTGTAACCCGTGGACTGGCCTACAGACAGACGCAGAGATGGTGAT
>NW_015506036.1:677787-678303 GCF_001515645.1 Sinocyclocheilus grahami | reverse complement strand
GCAGGAATGCTCTTCAGAATGAGACGTCTGTTTGTTCTTGATCAAACCCTCTTCATTAAAGGTGCTGGAACTTGTTTCCATGAATATGTTTTATGCAAAGCAGATGTGGGGGACCTGTGATTTTGGCCAGACTATTCCTGTGTTTGTGAGATTGAGAAGGGTGTGAATTCTGCAGTGCATATGAAGTCCTGCCATGAGCCTCACCGCAGTCAGAAAAAGATGCCTGGACTCACAGGGTGGTTTTAGCGTGTGTGTGTGTGTGTGTAAAACAGCAAAGCCACAGTACAGAAAAAGACACAGACTGAATGTTGCCCAACTATGCAAAACAACAAACCTTTTAAGACAAGCTTAGGCAGCACATGCACTATGCAGCATATCATAAAACTGAAGGAAGATTACCTATGCTTTAAAAGGACCAAAGGGGTTATACAGTGGGGGGTGTAACAATACATCGATATGGTCTGATGTAACATGTAAAAAAATCTATTTATTGGAAATATGTTTTTCTGAATGTAA
>NW_015506036.1:675405-676120 GCF_001515645.1 Sinocyclocheilus grahami | reverse complement strand
TGTTTGTACCAGAATATCTCCCTTCAGTAGCTGTGCAGGTTCGAGAGCGATGCAGATCCTGTCTCTGTGAGCGGCTCCAACGTGACTGCAAGATATGTTCAGAAATCTCAGTCAAACCAGGGTTATTATCATTAACTAAATCTAAAACATGAACAACGTTCATTACTTGAAACAAAGTAAACATTAAACTATTAAAAAATATATATATATTATTTCAGCTAGTGGCCAAGGCAACATTTGTCACAATTTACATTTAAGTACTAAAACAACTAAAACTAAATACACTAACAAAATATATAGAGGCATAAATAAAAGATAAAAATAAATAAAATGAACTCACTAGACTCCTGAGACATAGACCACCTGTGTCCCCTGATACACCTTCAGATACGGCTGACACACTGCAAAACATCACGATGCAAGAGAAAGAACGGGTTATTCTTAAAACGGCTCCAATTCTGGCTGTTGTAGCACTGGATTTTAAGTGTTGAGCTGATTTAAAGCTTTTATTGAAGAAAGATCTAGCAGCAGTCACATTAGATTAAGCCTCAGGTTCAATACGTCTTTCCAGCACGTTCTTCTGTTGTGAACTAACTCGAACACATGATGCATATGCTTCCACATGCAGTCCAGAAGAGCACTGACCTCCTGCAGGGTCAAAGTGAGGGACGCCATGAATGATGATGCAGTGGAGGAAGAGAGGAGACGTGTTCAT
>NW_015506036.1:662801-674356 GCF_001515645.1 Sinocyclocheilus grahami | reverse complement strand
AACCCAACATTATACAAACATTAATAAGACAGAAAGTTTCTGCAGAAATACAGTATTGAAATATATTCCAAATCTAAAAAACATGAAATACTATCAAAACAATTATATGCAGCTGAACACCTACACAAGTCTTTCAATTTCATTACCTTCTATACAAAAGGGGAAACTTATGAATAATATTGTGCTGTAATGTAAACACGGAGTGTGAAACATTTACTGCAGTGCATCTGAACACTACAGAGTGTCATTCTTGTGATGTAAAGATATTATTTACCCTGCCTAATGCTGCCTGATTTAAGTTATTTTTATGTCATTATGAATTACAAAGTGTGTTTGTTGGTTGATAATCTTTACTAAAGTTAAGAAGGGTTTATTTGAGACGATATGAAGTGTTTTGGTAGTTTTAGTAAATTTAGAATGTGAAATGAACTGCTGTGCCAAACTGAGAGATGGTAAGGAGAAATGTGTGAAGAGTTTAGAAAAAGTGACGAAAGTACTGAGAAATGGGCCCTAGCAAAAAAAAAAATATATATAATAAAATCATAAATATAATTTTATAAAGCGGAGAGTTCCGGTGCTTGATTCTGATTGGCTGAGCCGCGTTCGAAGCTGTTGTAAATGACGCTACAAAGTAACACACACCTTTGTTTACGTTTGTGTGTTGCTCGGCAACCACTTTGTAGCAACCACAACTGTTTCTGAGGAGCTACATTGTTTGGTGGAAGAATACTGTGTTTATTAATATCATTACATTTTATTTGCTCTGCTTTATTTTGTGATACCTTACTACGTATATGGAATAACCGTTTTATAAAAGCAATAACCCCCGTGAAGCCGTGGGTTACAGTGAAATTATAACAGCTAAGGGGCGTTGTTAGGTATGACGGGAAGCTGAAGCCCCTTCTTGGGGCTTATTGCTTTATAATATCACAGAATCAAACTAAATATATTATTTTACACCAAAAAAAAAAAAGATTTCGATATAAGCCAAGAGGAGACTGGTGTTCCTTTGCTAAAGTAAGGAAACTTTGCTTCCTTTGCTCCTGTAATCAAATGCTGGTTTTCACGAGACTCACCGGCGCATGTGCAACGCTGAACTCATACGTCATCCGCGCGGAGCTGCTTCCGTGTACAACAGTGAGCGCAAGCTAGATTCAAGTGATTATTACGTTTTGAATATGGATATTTTTCTTACAAAAACTCATCGATTCGCTACAGAAGGCCTTTGTTCACCCCCCCCCCGGGGCCGTGGGAGACACTTTTTTTATGGATGAGCGCTTTTTATTTAACTTCTTTTGGACTGATGCATGCAACACCCGCTGAGTGCCATGAAACAGCTTGAAAGATCAAAGACAAATTTTAATATAACTCCGACTGGATTCGTCTGAAAGAAGAAAGTCATATACACCTAGGATGCCTTGAGGGAGAGTAATTTATGGGCTAATTTTCATTTTTGGGTGAACTAGCCCTTTAAATGAGGTAGAAAGAGCTCCGTGAGGTAACAGTTCCAGTGATGTGATTCTCTACACCTGAGGTTCCTCTGACAGGAGAACTAAAAATCAGCATGATGCCAGCATGATGTTAGTGAAGAGAAAAGATCCCGCAGATACAGACGTCTGATCTGATGGATCACACGGTTGAGCTCCTCCTGTGATAATGACTGAGAGTGAGATCTGTCGGAGCGTGTGAAGAGTGTAGGTACCTGGCAGAGACGTCTGTGAAATGAACAAAGCAGGAGATGACCACTCCGATCCTGCCCTTCCCTCCCTAGTGAATCAGAGAGAGATCATGCATTACTGACACACAACACACACTCACACACACACAGAATGAATGACGCAGCTCATCCCTGGCTAAACATGTTGCTGTGAAGGCGGCTTCAGGTTACGTCTCACCCTGCAGTGAATGACCACCACGTGCAGCGGATCGGCGTTCAGCCAGTTCTCTATGGCCTTACAGATGCTGCAGATCTTATCCAGAGGAGGAGCGTGGAAGTCCGGCCATCCCGTGTCCAGAGTCTGAGGAGACAGTTCAAATAAACACTGACATCATATTCCAGAATTGTTCTGTAGCTGCACTAATAAAGCAGATCCTCCACAGCACCTTAGGGTTCATCTTAGTGAGCTCCTGCTTTCTCTCTGACAGGTTGATCACCTGGAAATCAAATGATGATGAGTTAAAAAGGCCATGATGCAAGATGTGATGACAGAAACACATCAGAGAGCGTGTCTCCTGTGTGAAAGCGTAACGGATCCTCACCAGATAGTTGTCTGTGTGTTTGGACTTGAGCATGCGTGTGACGTCTCTCAGGTTGCGCAGGTATGTCTCCTCGAAGCAGTCTTGAGGGAAGGACACGGCAATAATGCGCTCCGTCACATAGGTGAGGTCGAGTTCATATCCCTCCTCCATCTGCACACAGAAGATTTACCCTCAGATCAGCCCTGAACTTCAGAAGAGCAGCACATGAAAGCTCAAGAGAGCAAGTATCTGACAGGACAAGTATTCTCCATCTGCATTAAGTTAAACATTTCTCAACGTCGCAGCATCACTGCAGACACATAAACCGTGTCGCTCCGCAGAACTGAAAATGAATGGGATCATATCGCTGTGCCATTGAACGAGGCTTTAGTGGAACTGAAGTGTGCGGAGTGTGCACTTGTAGTGTACTTCAAATCTTCAAAAGTATTTTTTTAAACTCTACTTGCAGATAATATAATATTAATGAAATAAAGGCCACTTAAATGTACTTAAAGAAAGAACACTCTTAACAAAATTAAGTACATTTTTAAAAAGTGCGCTTTGTAAAGTGTCAGAAGTTAATTTTTAATCATTATGTTTTAATAATCTTTAGTCTTGCTTTAAAGAAGGACACTTATTTTAAAGTGTTGACTAACATACTAAAGCACAAGTACTTGATTATAATTTTAACTGTAGTGTGTTAATATATTTTAAATGTACTAAATTGCAAATGTGTAAACATATATATTTAAATACATGACATACAAGTTTGAATAGAAATGACATTAAAGTATATTTTAGTTTACCATAAATGCTTGTCGGTACATTCAGCAGTACTTTAACCGTATTTCAAAGACAATAGAAGTGATTGTGAAATTACATATAAAGATGTACATGTTGATGCAGCACTTTTAGCCAATGATAGGGATCTCATGAGTGAGGGGTTTTTAGCATGATGAACGCTGTTAATTCAAGTGATCACAATGCCAGAGTGGTCTAAATATAAGTTAGACGGTAAAGAGTGTGAGAGCGACCCTAACTCTAACCCTAACGCTCTGGACTGGTATATCCTAGACTAGATTAGTTTTGACTGTGCAAAGTTCTGTATTATGTTCTACAATATGTACTTCATGAAGGTAAGGTAATTATCGTACAGTATGCATCAATGAATGACACAGAGTGTGAAATACCTGCTAGTTATGTTGCATCTGAACACTTATACTGGGCACTTTTTCCATTTAAATGAGCTTATTCTGAATGTTGACACTGAAAATGATGCACGTGTTTTTCAGAGAGTATCAGTTTTCTTGATTGCCGTTTTGACATTGGCTGCTGTCTACCTCGACATTTATATTTGGTAATTCTCTTTAATGTATTTGCCCTGATTTGATCTGTTTTCCTGGGAAATGTATCTTTTTTATATTATTTTGTCATCTTTATTTTGTTTTAAGGAGTTAAAAATGGTCCTGATCAACCCTGATTGACATGGCAATACAATTCCATCACATTGTTTTGACAGTTAAAGTTTAGGCTGGATTACAAGGATTGCTTGTGATCAGTGGTGTAGTGCAGGGTATATGCAGGTGTACGGCGTAAAGCCACGTCTAAATCCCCTCTGATGCGCTTCATACAGTAGTGTCCTGCATCATGACAGTCCAGCACAAGAGTAGCTAATCCAATCACATGTGAATAAATGCAAATATTCCCTGAACACCCAGTGAAGACAGTGATGCGGTCAGGACACTCTCATGTGTGTTTCATTCACACTCGAAGCCGGAGGCCGCTCTTGCTCAGAGAGTCCAAAACAGACTCATAGAGGTAATAACTTTATGACATGCCAGGAAATCGATAAAGGCATCCAGAAAAGCCACTGGAAGGCAAACCTACAACCTTTAGCCAAAAAAGCGTAACGGCTAATGCTAACGCTTCCGCTGTGGCGGTATGCAGGGAAGGAGACCAGAGGCTGTTTGTTTAAATGGATGTCAATGGAGGAGAGGCTTCACAATGCTGAATAAACAGCTTTTGTGAGGAAACAGCCAGTGTTCAAACTATACCGTGGACTTTGGGGGAGCACACTTGTTTTTTTATTTTTATAACAAGGGGGTTGGGTGTTCGTGCGCTTGCCTTACAAAGACAGTTCCCTCCTTTTGCGCCATTAAGCTCCTGAAGCTTCATTAAAGAGGTGAGCTTTCTGTAAGACAGCCTTTCCTTAGCTTCATATAGGCAGACCTGAATGATGTTGCGGTCTCCTCCATTAATTTGGAATTCACCTCAATTACTTTATTTAGCAGAATCGCCTTTTGCTTAGTCAATGCCACTTCAACGGCCCTCTTGTGTGCAATGCTGTCCCTATGTTTCTATATCCTTTTTTGCAACTTGCTCTGAGCAGTGCTGCTTACTTCCTCATTAATCCACTCCTCAGACAAGAGCGTGCCAGGTACCTTTTCAGACAGAAGAAGGTTTTTTCGTCCCTACAAGCGATGCACCCCAAGCTTCCATCCTTAACAAAAAGCCATGTATATCGGCTCTTCCAGTCTCTCCACTGCTGGCTGTTCCAGTTTAACAGGAGAGAGGAGCAAGAGGGGTTAGGATCGTGACCGGCCTCTGACGAGCTGTTACCATCACCATCTTCAGCCAGAGAGGACTTTATTTCTTCAGCTTCTTCTTGCGTTGTCTCCCCGGCGGGAGGTGTGCTAACAGGGCTTGCAGCAGGTGAATCGGTCGTGCTATTAACGTCAT
Organism: Sinocyclocheilus grahami; assembly: GCF_001515645.1. Lineage (NCBI taxonomy): Eukaryota > Metazoa > Chordata > Actinopteri > Cypriniformes > Cyprinidae > Sinocyclocheilus > Sinocyclocheilus grahami. The sequence continues at coordinate 669,379 of NW_015506036.1, read as the reverse complement.
CATTACACAAATTCTTAGTAAAACCAAAATTAATTAAACTGCCTTGTGTTCTTTTTGCCATGGTGGCTATATGATGCTATATGATGCTAAGTGCAGAATGGATTTCAAGGACTTCGCGCGCAGATCAACGGCCTCCAACGTTTATATTTTTTCTACGAATCTTTGAGTTAACATGTACTAAACATGAGTGGAATTTGCACCGCAGCGCCCTACACCTTGATCCTCATGACAAGAATAGCATGTATAGTTATCTTTATTGAAGTGAATTAGGTTTTAATCGTCGTCATGCATGAATGAATGATATTTTTGCAGTTTTACACATAATAATCCACGATGATCACATTACACAAAACTGAAGATGCACGTCAAAATAACACATTGTCAATATTTTTTGAGACCCCCCAAAATTTCACAAATCATGTTTTCAGGGGAGCCCATGTATTATTAAGGGGAGCCGAGCTCCCTCTAGCTCCCCCGTAGTTCGCACCCTGGAAACAGCTTATCATTTAATGAATCGACAGCCTATCGGCTAATCTTCAACATGTTTTACACCAAACAATACTTTTGGATTGAATTATTTTTAGAGTTTAGACTGAAACAAATACCGTTTTATAAGAGAAGTCATGGACTTTCAGCTTACAGCACTTCTCATTCATTCCTATGGTATCTGTAAACTGCGATTGACTGTCGCTCAACTCTGACTGAAATTCAATGACGTCAAGGCTGTAATGTGATCGTTATCAATGCACACATCATCCAAGTTGACCGTTACGCTTTCTCCCGTGGAAGGTAATACTGCACAGACCCTCGTATCTCCCAATAATAAGACCATCTCTGGGATCCAGCGATCGCTGTAGACAAAGCAATGTCTGCTGTACCTTAACTAAATAAAAAGAAACGTTTTGACTAATGAAACGTGAAGACAATAAACACACGATTGCGACAATATGAGGTTCATGTGTGTTTTTCAGGTCATCTCCAGGTGATTAAAAAAGCATCTGAATAATGCAGTGCTAATTGACATAGCATTTATTACTGTAGGCTATGGAAACTATATATTATATATATATATATATATATAAAATATATCTTCTGCCTTATTTAAAAATGGAAAAAGTGTTTGCATATAAACAAATCATAAAATTGTCATTAGGAAAATATAGGAAAAAATATTATAGAATACAAATTATTGGTTATTGTCTAGCAGTGTATTTGATTTTTCAATTAAAAATAAAAGATAGGATAATAATAATAATAATAATTTGCCCGTCACTGTATGTCACGGGAGAAGAACAGGAGCAGAGCTTTTTATTTGAATTATTTATTGCAAAATCTGCACCTCTTCTGTGCCTAATATTAATATCATAATGATCCATACTCCATGAAGTCAAGCAGCAGAAATAATAATAATAATAATAATAATAATAATAATAATAATAAAACCTATCAATTAGACCAACAACAAAAAAAAAAGGTATTATTATATTTGACATTTCTGTCTCCCTCACTTCTGAAATGATGGCTACGCTCCTGTGTCAGGGCTCCAAATTCCCATTTGCCCGTCACTGTATGTCACGGGAGAAGCACAGGAGCAGAGCTTTTTATTTGAATTATTTATTGCAAAATCTGCACCTCTTCTGTGCCTAATATTAATATCATAATGATCCATACTACAAATTATTGGTTATTGTCTAGCAGTGTATTTGATTTTTCAATTAAAAATAAAAGATAGGATAATAATAATAATTCCCATTTGCCCGTCACTGTATGTCACGGGAGAAGAACAGGAGCAGAGCTTTTTATTTGAATTATTTATTGCAAAATCTGCACCTCTTCTGTGCCTAATATTAATATCATAATGATCCATATTCCATGAAGTCAAGCAGCAGAAGTTAAGTGACTGTGCAAATACTACTGGCCTAGTTTGGGCAGAACTAACTAAGCAAGACTAGTCTTACAAATCACTGCTTATAACACAGGGCGTTCATCCTTAGCTGGGGATGAACTGGGGGCATAAATTAAGAGTATACCCACTTCTCCAGGCACCACTACAGCACTGCTTGCAATAAAGATTTAGATGCAAAAGGAGAGTCAGGAGAGCCGGCTGTTTCTGTCAGTGGTGAGATTGAATTGAAAATGTTTGTGATAACGTAAGAAAAGTAGACTAGGCTATGTTTAAATGCTTTGCCACTTGCTTGAGCAACTTAGCTATATAAATCTAGAAGTAAAACGTGTTAAATAATACGTTGCTTATATTTATTGCGTTTAGAGTGAATACATTGTGTTACTGTTCTGTGCAAAAAAGGAAATCACAATGCTTAAAAATCATTTTCACTAACAACGTTTGGATTTTAAATCAAAATAATGGATAAACACATACATTCTAAATCATAAACATCTTAAAGACATCTTCTAAACGTCTATTTGACATCTGATAGAAAACGTCCTATAGACGTCTAACAGACATCTCTGTGATGTACGTGTGCTGTCAGGGTATTCTTTTAAAGTCTATTATTTCCGTAATAAGTAGGCTACTCTTTTTAAAGTGTACTTCTTTAAGTTTCTTATAATCACCTGAAAAGTAGCCTGCGGTGGTTGTACCACGCTGCAGTATGGTACTGCAATATATTCACAATTATTCCAGTATTCATACACCACACTGGATCTACAAGACCAAAACATAGTGTCCACCTGCAGTACAGAGTCATTCACAACGATTCACCGAGTGAGTGAACTGTCTGAATGAATCAGATCGAATCGCGAACAACTTCACACCTTTAGATAGAAAAGAACCGATTCAAAAGAACTGATTAATTTCATGAATCTTTAAACCCTTCATAATGATATCATCCAGATCAGCTGCTATTAACAAATGGAAACCTTTATAAACTACCCTTCTCCTCAAACATTTGTCAGTTATATTTTTGTTGTCATAACATTTCTGTCCATCTGTTCTCTTTGTTACTATTATTATTATCCAGTGAGATCTCTGGACTTCCTGTGGATCTGGAGCGGCTTCATCCGCTGAGCTTTATCTGTTGACCATCTCAGATTCTTCTGCTTAACACAACACTGACCACACGGCCATCTCCCTCATCAGAGCCTGTTTGTGAAAGGATATATCCGTATAATACATGCCTCCAGTCACTTTCAAAATCACTGCGTAGCATTTAGGCACTTTAGTGTGAGTGGAGAAAAAGTAGAAATGCAGAATTATTTCACAGTGCTTCAGTTCATCTGAAGGGGGAGGTGATGCAAACCTTGCAAAGTGTATGCAATATACATAAATCTGAGTTTTCTGTCTAGATTTTCCCCAAAACTGAGTGTGTGGCTGATGTTGGGGTCAAAAGGTCATCAAAAACACCAGACCGTCAGCTGAAACAAAATGAGCACTTTGCTTTTGCAGCATATTATTAAATGAGAACTCAGACTGACAGCACTTTACATTAACTTACATTAGTACATTTTATGAATACTAATAACTCATTATCAATATACTGTAGGCCAGATCATTCAAAACAACAGAAGACCACTGACAGCATGATGTGTTTGTACGCTGTGCAGTTACTTTATCTGGTGTTTCTTGTGTTCAATGAAACATAAAAGCAAACATCCGGATTCATAGTATCTCTGTGCTGTCAAACACAGTATCTGTGCTCTCATTGATCACATGTGCGGTCAATGTACCACGAGGTCTCACAAACTATAACAAGCTGTCGTACCTTCACTAGGAGAAGTGAGAAGACGTCACACTAAAACAAAACATCACGATGAGACTGACAGACGACTTCATCGCTGAGCTGGAGCTCAAGCGTATGTGAGAAAGAGCTGGAGTTACTGAAGTCACCCCTGAAAACCTGTTTGATGTGGTCTGTCTGACAGCTTCATGTTCTGGAGTATATGGAGCACAATACAGACAAGCCACTGAGGAGGACCTGATTGAGTCATCAGGAGCTGAATGGAGGCCATAACTGTTGCTGAAGGGCAATATGAGCTTCATTCATTCCTCGACACTGAATGTGTTGTATCATTGAGGTCAAAGAGGAGCGGTTTCTCGAGTAACGCAGCGGCTCCTCCAGACGTGTCTCTGCAGGCCCGCCGTGCCTGGATCAAGGTGTGTCGGCCTCAGGAAGAGATCCAGCTCCTGCAGGCATGAGAACCGATTGAGAGCGCGCGTGCTGAGATCCGGGCCTGTAAAAACAAGCTCCACCAGCAGCGCCTTCAGCTACATCAAACACACAAGAGCAGGAACAAACCCACACAACATGTTCAGAGCAGACGTGTGTCCTAACCCCTGTACTTCAGTGAACACGTGTCCAAACACCGTAGGTACTAGTGAGATGACTATTAGCTTAAAGGAAGAAGAAAAGAGAACAATGGGAAGCGAGTTTGTCTCCTCAGCGTATCAGACGAGATGTACATTCATGAGAAACACAACACTCACCGTCACATGAGAGAAGAGAAGCAGATGGCCAAATCTCACACAACAACTGCTTCAGAGACTTTGCTTGACAGCTCACAAATCTGAAGCCACACCTGAGAAAGCAGGTGACCCACCTGAACACACACTACAGCCGAAACACTGCGATCGACAGACGCTTTCATTCACAACCGTTACGAAGTTTGGGCTTGCTCAGAGTTTTCAGTGTTTGTGAAAGAAGTCTCTTCTGCTCACCGAGGCTGCATTTATTTGATGAAAATACAGTAACAACAGTGAAATATTATTTCAATTTAAAACAGCTGTTTTCTCTGTGAATATCTGTTAAACTCTAATGTATTTCTGTGATGCGCAGCTGTATTTTCAGCATCATTACTCCAGTCTTCAGTGTCACATGATCTTCAGAAATCATAATAATATGCTGATTTGCTGCTCGAGAAACATTTCTGATTATCATCAATGTTGAACACAGTCCGATATTTTTGTGGAAACGGTGATGCATTTTATTTTTCAGGATTCACAGATGAACAGATAGTTCAAAAGATCAGCATTTATTTGAAATAGAAATCTTTTTTGACATTATAAACATCTTTACTCTCACTTTTGATCAATTTAATGCATTCTTGATGAATAAAAGGCATCATTACTCCAGTCTTCAGTGTCACATGATCTTCAGAAATCATAATAATATGCTGATTTGCTGCTCGAGAAACATTTCTGATTATCATCAATGTTGAACACAGTCCGATATTTTTGTGGAAACGGTGATGCATTTTATTTTTCAGGATTCACAGACGAACAGAAAGTTCAAAAGATCAGCATTTATTTGAAATAGAAATCTTTTTTGACATTATAAACATCTTTACTCTCACTTTTGATCAATTTAATGCATCCTTGTTTAAATAAATCATTAATTTCTCATTTTTTATCTTAGTGACCACAGATCTTTCAACAGTAGTGTATGGTGCATTAAAGGTAAGCAACTCTGATCCTCAAGAAAATGGACAACCAATCACTCTAACTGACCATATGTCCCGTGTGTGCTTAACTGGAGAAATAATTGAGAGTATTTGTAGATTAACTGAATAACTATAACTTAATGGAGATGGATGGAGGTGGTGTCACACACATAAACGCTCAAAAGACTCACAGAAGCAGAGCGACTCTGGAGACTCTTATTGTCCCAGCATCACTGCTGAAGAACCGCTAAGGGCACTAAACATGTCCACCTCAACTCTGAGTGTTTGTGAGTTACTTCTCTCTGTGCTACCATAGTAAACTTCCTGGACGACGGATGAGAACGGCTTGACTGATGATCTTCAAGCCATAGTGTGAAGTGACTGAGACGAGGAGACATGCTGGAATATGAGACTCACAGTACTGACTGTCTTTGAACTGTCAGGGTTCGATAGTCCACTTTAGATGTTCTACTGACTATAAGTGCAACTCCATGTCAACTTATTCTACTAACCCTAACCCTAACCTCACAGTCTACTAATACTCTAGTGAGAGTTAGTTGACATGCAGTTGCAAAGTTACTTGTAGTCAGTAGAATGTCTAACGTGTTCTGGAAATAATCTGGTGTTCATGTTGTATATCCAACATCAGGATCCTGTCAGAAATAGCAGCGCTGAGGTCCAGACCACGAGCAGAAACCATCCACAGGTTCCTGTCGGTTTCTGGAGCTGCTCTAAATGACTGCTTCTCTTCACGCGGTCAAGATCTCTTTAACCCCTCCATCTCTGCATCAGACACACTCAATCACACACACGCTACATTTCATCTCTCTGTCTTTTGTCTGAAACGTTCCCTCTCTTTCTTTCTCCTTCCCGCTGTAATGGATTACATATGTTCCTCATTTAAGCGAGGCGAGTGACTGTGATTTATTACTGTAACACAAAGACTCAAGAGAGCCGATTCAGATGAGAAAGAGCAGTCTGACAGACTAACAGAGGATCTGCAGTGAGATAATCAATAGATCGTCAATGAAAGTGGCTCTGATGATAGTGAAGATGAAAGAGGACATGCAGGAGTGTGTGTGTGTGTGTGTGTGTGTGTGTATTTGTGTGTGTATTTGTGTGTGTGTGTGTATTTGTGTGTGTGTGTGTATTTGTGTGTGTGTGTGTGTATTTGTGTGTGT